>NC_090806.1:18741401-18881401 GCF_036512215.1 Solanum lycopersicum | reverse complement strand
TTCAAAGGATTGTGACTTTTTCGATGAGCAGTGGAGTTTTTGAAAGATTGTGACATTTCTAATAAGATACTGATTCATACAACTATTTCTTAACTATAAATAGAGGGTGTTTCCTCTAAATTTTAGTCTATAATTTTTAAAGTTTTCCAATCTTCTTCTTCTTAAAAAAAAACTCAAATGTTATTTGCAACAATTGGTTAAGGTCAAAATTCAATGAACTTTGAGGTACCACATAAGAAAGAGTTGGTGAACAAATTTTAAAAAATCACTCATCAAATCACTCTCTTAATTTCCTATTACGATTTTCATCTTTTACATATTTCAATATTATTCATATCATTTTAGAACATCATTTTAGAATATTTATATGTTTTTAGGTAACCTACATATATTATTTATTAAAAAAACACTTATGTACTATAAATAGTCACAACAATTTCAACCGTCATATTTCTTTGCTCCTTAATCACAAAAATTTATTTCTTATAAATTCTTCGATATTTCTTTTATGAGACAATTTAAGATCATTAAAATTTTTATAAATGATTAATCCCCCATATGTTGACATGGTTCACCAAAGTCCATAGCATGACAATGTAAGTTATCCAAGAAGATATTTCTGTACATAAAAGGAATTCAAATTGGGGCTTTACGTTCGTAGAAATGATCAAGAAGTACTGCGGGTTCGAGCCCCGTCAGTCCCGACGGATCCATTGACGAATTATTCATTAGAATCGACATTAGAAATCTAGTAGTAGTATTTTTTTTTAATTATGTAAGGGGGTAGGTGTAGGGTTTCTGATACAATAAAGTATATGATTGGTTTGAAGAACGTCTCGAGATTCAAGCAATTGCAGATTAAGGTATTTACTTTCTATTAAATAAAAAAAAGAACCGAGAAATGTGCTTTTAAGGGTGCGTTGCTTCACGCAAAAAACCTCTATATATAGTGCGCCAAGGTTTTCATCTCTCATTTTTTTTGTTTCTTCAATTAACTTCTTTTGTATTTTCATTGGATAAAGAATTTTATAATAAGTGTTCACATAACGAGTGAATAGTGACAAATACACACATTGTGAATTATTTTTCTAATAAAATTAACTTGTGGTAGACACAATAATGATAAACAAATACAGAAAATGCACATGATCTTCTTTATTTCTCTTTTTTTTTTCTTTTACTCTCAAACAAAGTAGTTTCTTCCTAATTTTTTGGTTTTTTCTTATTATATGATGTAATTTAACAATTTTTTTAGTAGATATATAAGTAAAAATTAATGAACTACGTAAGGTATAGCTGGAAAGAGATTTCACTCAAATAGAACACTAGAATGAATATAACATCAACATATATTTTTGTCTTCCTACTTCATTGGCTATTAATTGTGTTCCATATATTATTTCTTTTTATATGTTGTAGACAATAAAATTCGCTTCAAGGAAACAATAATCAAGAAAAATAGATTATAGCAACAACCATTTTATTATTTTAAGTCTGAGTATTATAATCTCTATGATTCCTCAAAATTCACTTTTTCAAATATAATTCAAGGAATCTTGAGCTTGAACTTGAACTTGAGATTTATCTTGATCTTGATCTGGATCTTGAAATTGGACTTGGACTTGATCTTGACTTGAACTTTATTTTAAACTTTAACTTGATCTTGATCTTGCACTTGAACCTGAACTTTATCTTGATCTTGATTTTCTAGTTGAATTAAAGGGCTTCGATCTTGATCATGAAGCCAGCGGTCTTGATCTTGATCGTTCTTGATCTTTATTGTACTTGAAACTTGAATGCTTGAATTCTTGAACTCTTGAACTTCTAGAGAAATCTACAGCTTTCGATCCACAAGTTTTCTCTAGCTTCTTATTAAAAGTTTTTGGTCCTCTTTTTCTGAAATATGAGACCCCTATTTATAGTTTTAGAAGAAAGGAGTTTCGATTGGAATAGGAATTCCTTCGGGTAATCAGATTTAAGTGATATGGCATATGAGCTTTATGTCCCGGACTTTAATTAAATTTATATTAATTGAATTTAAACATTAAATCAATTATATTAATCCAAAATATTTATTTTGACAAATATACTTACAAATTTAATATAATCTGAATCATTTAATAAATTTATATTTGAATGAATTTTAAATGATTAAAAATATCACTGTTTCAAGTGTTATCACAATATTTTATTTTTAAAAAACTAGACTTGAAGTATTTTTTAATTAAATAATAATTAGTTGCCGGACTCACACAAGTGAATAATTTAATATACCACTTTAATATATATATATATATATATATATATATATATATATATATATATATATATATATATATATATATATATAAGGTGAAACAGTTAAGTTGGAAGACATACAATCTCACTCCTTGTGGATTGGCAGATAAATTGCCCAAGAATTGACTGCCTCAAACTTTCCCTGTTTCATTCAAATAGAGACCATCACTTGATAATTATCACTTCCCATCTTAAGAATGACTCCTAATTTGGGTCTATTTTGGAGAAGGAAGACCTAGAAAGAAAAATAAAATTAAATCGTAATTGGATTGAGAATTGTAATCCTATTCAACTTCAAATTTATATATATTTTCTATTGTCCTACAAAAAAAAAGTATTGTATTTTGACTAGGAGAAGAATTTCATTCCCATCACATGACATCTATAAACAGATGTATTGTATCCACATTTTTTCTTCAATTATGAATTGTGAGCTACAAGCCTACGACGAAAGGGGCATCATTCAAGGTAATTTTCCTCTTTTTTTTATTTTCGTTACTTTTTCTACAGCTTAACACAACTATCATTGAAAATTCATATCTTATTGTAGAAAAATTAAAAGCATGAACATTTTGATTTTCTAGAAACTAGACTTCTAGATCTCTAACATATCCAAAATTCAGAATTTAATACCTAATATTTTAAAATGATTTTCTGAAGTTTAATATAGATTCTACCATGCTGAAATTTTCAAAGTTGCGTGGCTTAACCAAAACTTTCATGTCTTGATGTAGGAATGCCGAAATCACAAGCCGCTCAATCATTTAGAATATAGACCAAAAGTTCTACAACATATCCAAAATTTAAGATATAATCCCTTCAGAATCTTTCTAGATGATTTTGTAAAGTTAACTTTTAATTCTGTCATGTAGCTGATTTCAGATTTTTGTTGCCTCACAAAATATTTTATATCACAATGTTAGAACATCGTGCCAAAAATGGTTGTGATGGCTTGAAATTATACTTAAAAGAATTATTTATTGCCAAGAAAATATAGTCTCAAATCTAACCTAGCTAGCTTAGCATGACTTTCAAGTCTCAAACCTCTTGACAGGTAACAACTTCTCCTCTAATTTTTTTGTGGTCTTCCACCATTTTTGTAGGAAGGCTTCGAAGGATGATCAATGGAGAAGGTAGTCTTATGAATCAAAGGAATGAATACTCATTCCCACCTAAAACAAGGTAACTTAATGGTACTCTTAAGGCGAATGCGGATATATATATAGATCCCTACCTTAAGAAAGGTAACTTAATGATATTATTAAAGCAAAAGCTGATAGATGTAAATGCCCGCCTTAAGAAAGGTAACTTTATGGTATTGTTAAGGCAAAAGTCGGTAGATGTAAATTTCCGCCTTAAGAAATGTAACTGAATGGTATTCTTAAGGTTAAAGCGGATAGATGCATGTCTCTACCTTAAGAAAGGTAACTTTATGGTATTCTTAAGGCAAAAGCGGATAGATGTAAATCTCCTCCTTAAGAAAGGTAACTTTATGGTATTCTTAAGGTGAAAGAGAATAGATATAAATTTCTGCCTTAAGAAAGGTAACTTTATGGTATTCTTAAGGCGAAAATAGATAGATATAAATTCCCGCCTTAAGAAAGGTAACTTTATGGTATTCTTAAGGCCAAAGAGGATAGATATAAATCCCACCTTAAGAAAGGTAACCTTTATGGTATTCTTATGGCAAAAGAGGATAGATATAAATCTCCACCTTAAGAAATGTAACTTTATGGTATTCTTTAGGCGAAAATGGATAGATAAAAATCCCCGCCTTAAGAAAGGTAATTTTATGGTATTCTTAAGGAGAAAGAGAATAGATATAAATCCCTCCTTAAGAAAGTTAATTTAAAGGTGTCAAGACTTAAAAACTTCTACTGTCAGACTTGAATAATTTGAACATTTCAAGTTGCAGACTTAAATGATTAAAAGACCTCAACCTGTTGAAGAATTTGAAGACCTCAACTTGCAGACTTGAAAAATTTGAAGACTTCAACATGTATACTTGAAGAATTTAAAGACCTCAACTTGCGGACTTAAAGAATTTGAAGACTTCAACTTGTAAACTTAAAGAATTTGAGGACTTCAACTTGTAAACTTAAAGAATTTGAGGACTTCAACTTGTAGACTAAGGATTTCAACTCGAAGACTTAAAGAATTTGAAGAGTTCGACTTGCAGACTTAAAGGATTTGAGGACTTCAACTTGCAAACTTTTAAAAAATTAGAAGACTTCAACTTGCAAAAAAGAATTTGAAGACTTCAACCTGCAGACTTAAAGAATTAAAAGGAATCAACTTGTTGACTTGAGAATTCAACTTGAATACTTGCAGAATTTAAAGACTTCAGCTTGGAGATTTAAAGAAATTGAGGACTCCAACTTGTAGACATACATATTTTAACT
Source organism: Solanum lycopersicum (assembly GCF_036512215.1). NCBI lineage: Eukaryota > Viridiplantae > Streptophyta > Magnoliopsida > Solanales > Solanaceae > Solanum > Solanum lycopersicum. Next base: position 18,876,701 of record NC_090806.1, on the reverse strand, counting down.
CGCAGACTTGAAGGATTTTAAGACTTCAACTTGCAGACTTAAAGAATTTGAAGACTTCCGCTTGCAGAAAAGAATTAGAAGACTTCAAGTTGCAGAGTCAAAGAATCTGAAGACTTCCACCTGGAGACTTAAAGTATTTGAAGACTTCAACTTGCATTGTTGAAAGATTTGAAGACTTCATCTCGCATACTCGGGGAATTTGAGGACTTTAGCTTGCATACTTGGAGGATTTGAAGATTTCAACTTGCATACTCAGGGAATTTGAAAACTTCAATCTCAAAGAAACTTAAAGCATAATGTTAACGGAACTCATACTTATTTAAAGGCTTGCCCCCATCTATTGACCAATCAATAATTCGTACAAGTCTAAAGTTTGATGAGACAAAAGATAAAAGAAAATACTTATTGATTTCCATTGCTTCAACTTTCATATAAGATCAAGTGGGAACATGTGATTTTTTTTACACTCGTGCAACTCAACTTAGAATATGGTTCTAAGTGCCTACATACCTCAGTAAACAGGATAAAGCCACAACGTAGTTTTGGGGAATTGAGTATTTTTTTGTTGTTGTGGTGTCATACACAATTTATACTCTTGTGTGACTGGAGTAACATGTAGCTTAGGCTTGTAGGTTAAGAAGCATCATCTTATTTCAAGGGTAGTACCTCTTTAGGAATTTGGCGTTAATAGGACCGACCCTTGTTCCATCAACATCAATAAGCTTGTATGCACCATTTGAATATGATTCTTGTGTTATATGGTCCATCGCACTTTGAGGTAAATTTGCCCTCATACTTGTGTGAGGTAATGATGGGTCTTCTTGTCTCGAGAACTTTGTCTCCAACTTGGAAGCACCCTAAGCGAACCTTCTATTAAAGCACGAGATACACAAGCTTGATAACATTCAAGGTTTTTTTTGGGTTTCTAGCCTCTTTTCATCACGTGTTTCTGACTCAGCAAGATGAAATTGAGCATTTTCTTATTTAGTGAATTCTTCTTGAATAGATATCTCAAATAAGGTATTTGATGCTCAAGTGGCAAGACTGCTTCAACTCCAAAAGCAAGTGAATATGGTGTTGCTTAAGTTATAATATGGTACGTCGTTCTATGAAGTTCGGAAGACAAGTTTATTGCATCAATCTGCCTGATAGGAAGAGTTAGTCCTCTTAATGTATCTTCTTGAAGGTGAAATGATTGACTTCCTCTTTCTTTACTTTTGGAACATAGCAAAGTCCATAAGTTAGTTTCTTCTTTAAAACCTGATATTTCCTTCATTAAGATTGGAACAAAGTTCTTTAGTGTCAACTTTTGCCTTTCCGACAGCCCTATCGATTCTTTTGCTTGTGATCATGTCAGACTTAATTGATTTTACATCATTAGATTTTGTCTTATTAACAACATGACCCTTCAAATAGAATTTTGCATTAGCAAAGTGTTTCTCAACTTAGGTGAAAGGATTATATCCGTAACTATCTTCTTTTGAATCCCGCCTCCAAGATACTTTAAACATTGATAGTAAGAAGATGAGATGATCTTATTCTAATGTACTCAAGGCGTGCCAAGCAATATATTGTATGATGTCGTTGCATAGATAAAGTGAATCTATGCACTTGATCACAAATCTTTCATCTGGATTTCTAATTTAACAGAGTCTATGGACCTCTGCCCCACTTGATTGAATCATTGTATCAACACGACCTCCACTAAGTTCTTCAGTAATGATGTTCAATTTTTTTAATGTGTGGAATGGCAGAATGTTGACTCTTGATCCTTCATCTATTAAGAATCTATTTATCTTCTTCTCTAGCACGTGACCCACCATATACAGAAAATGATTATGTAGTGTTTCACCAAAGAAAAGATCATCATCTGTGAATGTGATTTTCATATCATTGACAAGATTTCCCTTGTTGCCTTTTCTTCGCCACTAGAAGACACTTTTTTGTAAGACTACTAAAGTTGTTCCTTCATTGTCAGTTGGAGACACCCTCATTGCTTCTTATTTATCAACATTAAAACATGACGCCTCAACATTTTATTGAGTATACTTTGTGCGCAACCAACTTGGTAAGAATTCCTCTAGAGTTATAGGATGTTGGGGTTTCTAGTAGTGATGCACTTCTACCTTTGCCTTCTTTGGGCGCTTGATTGATTTTTCTTCACCAGATTTTTCACCGTCTTCTTTATAAATTGTTTCTCTAATGATTTCTTTCGTAAGCTTGACTTGTTGTATCTTCTCTTAGCAACAAGAATCCAACCTTCTTCAGCATCTATATAAGCTTGAGATTTCTCTTCTCCAATTAATTTCTTCATGCTTTCAGAGACACGCATTTGGACTAGATCGAGTGAGCCGAATGTAATTGAGACTTGTTTAGAACTAGCTTTATCATCATCAATAAAAATCTTTTTTCTCTAACCAATCGCATCACTCCATCATTGAAGACAAAACATTTTTCTAGAGGTCGACTAATAAGTCTATGATACTTGCGATAATTTGGGTCATCAGCTTTCCCAGATTCATCAAGTCGCTTCATATACGACAACTCAATGATATTTAACACAAGAAACTCATCAAAAATATCAGAAACGTCAGAATCCAAGAAAGGATATTCCTTTTCTTGCATCTCCCTTAGGATCGACTTTTGGTTCGAACGTGCTTGAAAATTCATTCTCACATTTTTCTTTGTGCCCTCCTTTTTAGTAAATTTTGCAGGTAAAAGATTAACATTTATGGATTCTTTGTTGTCACTCCCCGGCACAAATTTGCTCCATCTCTTAGTATACTTCTTTGCGAGGATCGTGGAAAAAATTAATATATTTGCCAGCGGAGGACATGCTCAACTCCATATCATGAGTGCGAGTAGCTAGATCTTCGAGGGACCCTTGCAATTTAGGCTTCCGTTCCTCCACCATTTATGAAATCTATGACCGGTTCATCCTTATTTGGCGAGTATTCGTGAGTTCTACCATACTCACTGTATACATTGTGTTGTAGAAGCAATTGAAAAACTCGTGCTCTAGTTGTTCCCAACTATTGATAGAATTGGGTTTGAGATATGTATACCAATCAAACTACTTGACACGGTGGTCCCCATAGGTCCCAACATCATTACATATTTCCACAAAGTATGCAACTTGTTGTTTTGGATTTCCTTTGACCTCGAATTGTTGAAACTTTGGAGGTTAATATCCAGCAGGCTTTTGAAGCTACCAATTCTCGCATTGTGACTTGGGATACATATAAGAGGACTTGGTGGAGACTTATTACTTAACTTTGGGAGTGCCTTCAATGAACTCCTTTAAGTGATTGAGTTGGATTATTCTTTCAGAAGAACCTGACATCTCATTAACAACGGTGCTTCCTTCGCAGTATCTCCAATCTCTTGAACTTCAACACATTTCCCAAGAGCATGACTCGCTTCTCCATCTAAAAGTACTTCAATTCAATCCATCAAATCATCAATTCTAAACTCTTGGTGTTGTACATGCTTTATCAATCCTTCAACTAACTTTATCAAATTTGTGAATTGTTGATGTACCGTGGTTTCATGATACTTCCAATGATTTTTCCTTAAGTTTAGTGTGTGTCTAAGGCCCTTTTGTATTGGTTTTAATGTAGTTTTCTCTTTGTTTGTAGTAAATCTGTCCAGAAGGAAAACGTGGGAGAATTGTGCTAAAAATTGAGGAAGTGACGACCTACGAAGCCATCGACGGTCCGTTGTGACCTTGACGGTCCGTAGGTGGCCACCGTTGAATGGAAAAAAAGGATGCTAAAGAAAGTTTGGGAATACAAACTAAGTGTGGGGTTACAGACGATCTCGATGGACCATCATAGACATGATGGACAATCCTGCACATCCGTCAATGTTAATAGAAAGTAGCCCAAGTACCCATCTTCAAAAGATTCTAAGTATGGAGGAACAGAAGCAATCGACAAACCTTCGTGCACGCAACGGACCGTCATCCATGTCCGTCAATGGTAACAGAAAGTTGGTGAAGAAAGTAGCAAAAAAAGAAGTTAAGTATGGGACGATGAAGGTCCTCGATGGTCCGTCGCTCTAGTCGTCGACTCAGACGCGTTTTTGGGCAGATTTTCCTTAAATAGATTTCCCTTTTATGTTAGGACTTGTCTATTATAAATACTTGTAAAAACCTTATTTGTGGGGTTAGATTCTTGGGTATTTTTCAAATTTCATTGTTCTAGTTGTGAACTTGTGATTTTAAGAAATTATTCTATTTTTTGGAAATCGTTTGTTGCATTTTTTTGATTTATTCAAGTAATTTTCTGGATTTTCTTCAATATTATCAAAGTAAGTGCATGAATTATTATCTAATTAATATGAATTGCGTGATTATTAACATGGGTAACTAAACTCCATAACTAGGGTTGTGGAAACCATGGTTAAATAACAAGGTAAAACCTAGCTATAATAACAATTCTCGAATAGTGTCTTGCACGTATTGATAATTCTTTCTTTTAAAAGTATTTTTAACGAGTGCACACGTTAGAACTCACATTTTTCTACTCGCCAGACCAAGGAGGTATATAAGAAGAAAAGAATTATCAACGTCGATTTAGTATACACTATCTAATAGGCTAGCATCGGTTCGTGCGAAGTAACAATTAAGCCAAACATCAGTTATGATGCTTAATATAAGGTAAATGTAAGATTTAGTAAAGCATACACACGTAGTTGGACCAAAGTGTGGAGTCAAAATCCTAGTTGCCGGACCAAGGAATTAGGGATACATAACTTACCACTTTTTATGCAAGATACTAGGAAAGGATTTTTATAGCTAGAATTACCGCATTATGAACCTGTGAGGAACACTTAAGCCCTAATTAATATCGTTACTTGATAAAAATCAACTCTTTGAATCCATCACTTGTTTATTTAGAAATAGCTAATTACATTTATTGCTTAAAACCCCCTAATTACATCGCCAAGGTGAGGTTGGTGTGTAAGAGTTGTGGAGAGAGGCCTGATTTGAATATGGACGTAATTGGGTTGAGAGTGTTTCCTCTTTCACTGACGGGAGATGCCTCTATATGGTTTACCGATCTTTCCTATAACTCAATCTACACTTGGAATCAATTGAGGGATGTGTTCTTAACACTTTACTACCCAGTGTCTAAGAAGATAAACCACAAAGATAGGGTGAACAACTTTGTGGCACTACCAGAAGAATCAGTCAATAGTTCTTGGGACATATTTACTTTGTTCTTGAGAAGTGTCCCCAATTATCGCATCGATGATGAGTCAATGAAAGAGTACTTTTATCGGGGACAAGGTGATAATAATAAAGCAGTACTGGATACGATAGTGGGTGGTTCTTCTGTGGAGTGTCCTTATGTTGAGATTGCTGAGAAGTTGGAGAAAATCTCCTGAAATAATAAAGCTTGGAGCACTAGGAAGTCAGATACTGGGAGAAACACTTTTGCAGTGCAATCCACACACAACCCAGCCACCAATGAGATTCGTGAATAAATGGCTGAAATGATAACTGAGCTTGGGTTGGTGTTAAAATACGTCACCTGGGGTGAAAAAAAGGTAAATGTGGTGAACTACTTATCTAAACCACCATCGCCGACTGATGAGTACTACTATGAGGAGGACTCTTATGCGAAAAATGACGAGATGGGGGATACTAACCAAACACCCAAGGCTCCAATCAGGAGAATTAGCACCAAGATCAAGGAAGTCAAGGTTGGCACCAAGGTCAAGGAAATCAAGGTTGGAACTATGGTAATCTCAACCGAGAGGGTCATTATGTCCGAGACGGGAATTACAGTCGCGACAACAACTTCAACCGTGGTAACTATGGTAACAGAAATAATAGGAGTGAGCCCTATGTTCCACCTCAAAATCGTGAAGTTGCTCCTAGGGATGATGGAGGTAGTATGGCGCGAGTTGAGGATATGTTGCAGAAAATGATGACAAGGTTTGATGCTAGTGATGAGCACACTAAAGAGTTAAGGAGTGACTTCACGAGTATTAGACAAAAAGTTGATGCACATGCAATCTCGATCAAGCATCTTGAGTTGCAAATGGCCCAATTGTCTTCGACTGTAAACCCACGCCAACCGGGCACTCTTGCTAACAACACTGTCCAAAATCCAAAAAATGATATACATTGTATGGCAATCACAAACTCGAGGTGGTAAGCAAACCATTGACCCACCGATACCGTCTGGTGTGGAAAATGTGATAAGAGGCGATGATGAGTTAGTGGAGATTAGTGGTGATTTTGGAGACAAAACGGTGAAAGAAGTTGAGGTTCCCCAAAAGGTGACCCCCATGCCTAGAACACCACCTCTATTCCCACAGACATTAGTGAAAAAGATCGAGGATGGTAAATACCGGCGTTTTATCACTATGCTCAAATAGCTTTCCATCAATGTCCCTTTGATAGAAGCCCTTGAACAAATTTCCGTTTATGCCAAGTTCATGAAAGATATGGTCACTAAGAAAAGATCGGTCAGTTTTGAGGATGATGATAATATGCAGCATTGTAGTACTATTGCTACAAGGTCTCTACCGCAAAATAAAAAAGATCCGAGTGCCTTCAATATTCCATTTATAATCGGGTTATTACACTTTCCGAAAGCATTTGTGATCTTGGGGCTAGCACAAATCTTATGCCTCTTTATTTTTATAAGAAGTTGTGTTTGGGTGATCCAAAGCCCACTCCGATGCCGCTATTGATGGTCGATCTAACGGTTAATAGACCTATTGAGATACTCCATGATGTGTTAGTAAAGGTGGAGTCGTTCATATTTCCGGTCGATTTTATGATTCTTGATTTTGAGGTTGATTTTAAGGTGCCTATTATTCTTGGTAGGCCATTTCTTGCTACGGGTAGAGCCTTGGTTGATTTGGAGAAAGGGCAAATGAGATTCCGGTTGAACAATGAAGAATTGACTTTCAAAGTTTGTAGGTCCATGAGGCAGAGTGGTGAGATCCAAGTGGTATCTGTCATATCTTACAGGGTTGAAAAGCCATCTGAGGTACAAATAGAAGAGCGTCTGGGTGTAAAAGCACTAGAGGCAGTGATCATGAATTTTGACAGTGACTGTATTGAAGAGCATGGGTCAATGGTCGCGGTACTTGATTGAGGTGATGTTCGGTTTAAACAAAAGAAGTTGGAGTTAGATATGATGAATCGAGAGTCTCCACCCGCGAAACCATCTATAGAAGAGGCTCTAAAAGTAGAAGTTAAGACTCTACCACCTCATTTGAGGTATGTATTATTGGGAAAAGGTGACACTTTGCTGGTAAGTATTGCATCAGATTTTAATATGCATCACATTGAGAGTACTGAGCACCAGAGGTGTTAAAAAGGTTCAAAAGAGTTATTCGGTGGACTATTGCAGACATTATTGGGATCCTACATGGGATTTTTTCACATAAAAGATCCAACTCATGCCCAATCATATGCCAAGTATTGAGCACCAGAGACGTTTAAACACAACTATGCAAGAGGTGGTGAAGAAGGAAATCATTAAGTGGTTGGATGATGGAGTGATATATCCAATCGCCGGTAGTAGGTGGGTATGCCATGTTCAGTGTATACCTAAGAAAGGGGGAAGGATTGTGGTCCCCTGTGAGAAAAATGAGCTTGTTCCGATAAGGCTGGTGACTGGATAAAGGGTATGTATGGATTATCAGAAATTTAATCCATGGATCGAGAAGGACCATTTTCCTATGCCCTTCACGGATAAGATGTTATATAGACTTGTAGGGAAAGGGTGGTACTGTTTTTTGGCTATTCAGGTTATAATCAGATTTCTATTGAACTAGAGGATTAAGACAAAAACCACCTTTACTTGTCCTTATGGGACCTTCGCGTTCAAGAGAATTTCATTTGGGTTATGTAATGCACCAGCCACATTTCAGAGATTTATGATGACAGTATTCTCCGATATGGTAGAGGACACTATTGAGGTGTATATGGATGATTTTTCAGTGGTTAGTGAGCGATGTTTGAGTCATTTGTCCGAGGTTCTTAAGAGGTTTGAAGATTGCAACCTTGGGCTAAATTGATAAAAATGTCACTTCATGGTGAAATAAGGTATTGTATTGGGTCATTGCATTTCAAAAAAGGGTATAGAGATTGATCGACCTAAAGTTGAGGTGATAGAGCGACTTCCTCCACCTATCTCTGTAAAAGGTGTGAGAAGTTTTCTTGGGCATGCAGGCTTTTGCCGAAGGTTCCTCAAAGATTTTTCAAAGATTGCACATCTTTTGAGCAAGTTGCTTGAGAAAGAGTGTAAGTTTCATTTTGATGAATCTTTTCTTAAGGCATTTGGTGAGTTGAAGGAAAAGTTGGTGTCTGCACCTATCATCATTTGTCAGGATTTGAGCAAGCCTTTTGAGGTGAGGTGTGATGCTAGTGGTGTTGCTCTTGGTATGGTATTGGGAAAAAAAGGGGCAAAATTCTTCATCCCATTAACTATGCTAGTAAAGCACATAATGAAGCCCAAAAGAACTACACCATGACTGAACAAGAGCTCCTTGTTGTAGTCTTTGCTTTCAAGAAATTTCGCTCCTATTTGCTTGGCACTAGAGTTATAGTGCATACTAATAATTCTGCTTTGAGATATTTGATGGCAAATAAGGATGCAAAATCGAGGTTGATTCATGGGGTATTACTATTGCAAGAATTCGACTTTAAGGTAAAAGATAGAAAAGGGATCGAAAATAAGTTGTTGATCACTTGTCCCGATTAGAAGATGAAGCAATGAGAGAGTTGGGTGAAAATGTTGAGATTGGTGATACTTTCCCTGATGAACATGTATTGGCTGCCTTCCAAGTCTTGATACCATGGTTCCCAGATTTTGCGAAATATGGCTAGTGATATCATCCCACCGGACTAGTCCTTTCATTAAAGGAAAAAGTTCATCCATAATGTGAAAAAATTCGTTGGGATGAGCCATACTTATACAGGAGTTGTGCTGATGGGCTTATTCAGTGTTGTATGTCGGAAGTTGAGATATTGAGTGTTTTGGAGGCATGCCATTCTTCGCCTGTAGGTGGGGATCATAGTGGTATCCGGAGTGCTCACAAGATCTTGCAATGTGGATACTATTGGCCAACCATCCACCAATATGCTCATGAGTTCGCCAAGGCATGTGATAGATGCCAAAGAGATGGTGGCATTTCCTGAAAGCAAGAGCTCCCTTTAAATCCCATTCTTGTGATTGAATTTTTTCATGTGTGGGGCATTGACTTTATTGGCCCTTTTTTGAGTTCTCATGGTATGAAATACATTCTTGAGGCAATTGATTATGTGTCAAAATTGATAGAAGCTATCGCACTTGAAAATAATGAAGGGAAGAGTGTCACCGCGTTCTTGAAAAAGAACATATTTTCTAGATTTGGCACCCCAAGGGCTATTATTAGTGATGGGGGATCCAACTTTTGCAACAAGATGTTTAAGGGATTATTGAAAAAATATGGGGTTCGCCATAATTTGGCCACCACTTACCATCATCAAACTAGTGGGTAAGTTGAGGTGTCAAACAACGCGATTAATCGAATTTTGAAAAAAAAATGGTGAATGCTAGTAGAACAGACTGGTCAAGGAGGCTTGATGATTCTCTTTGGACCTACCGGATAGCATACAAAACTCCCATAGGTATGTTCCCATACCAACTTGTATATGAGGCTTGTCACTTACAGGTTGAATTAGAGCATAAGGTCATGTGGGCAATGAAGAAGTTGGAAATGGATTGGAATGAGGCTGCGGAACAGAGGCTAAACGGGTTGAATGACCATGATGAATTTTTCTTTAAGGCATATGAAAGCTCAGCCTTATACAAAGAAAAAATTAAGAAATACCATGACCAAAAGATGGAAAAGCGTGATTTTGGGGTTGTGGATTTGGGTTTTTTTATTCAATTCTAGGTTGCGCTTGTTTCTGAGTAAACTCAAGTCTAAATGGACTGGTCCCTACTTGATCACCCAATTATTCCCTTATGGTGCGGTTGAGTTGGAGAACAAGGAGGGTGTGCAATTTAAGGTGAACGGACAGCGAATCAAAATCTATCTGGGGCATGCTGAAACGGTAAATGAAGTGATCGAGACATACCATCTTGATGAAGTCTGAGTAATCAAGAGTCCTCCGTCGTGCCACGACGTTAAATCAAGCGTTGATCTGGGGAAACCCGTTATGTATCCTTTAGATAACTAAAGGTCTTTCATTATTTTTTAGGAATAGTTGCATTATTTTTGCTTTTATTTATTTAATGTTCCGTATGACTGCTCATTTCTTTTTCGTTAGTAGAGTTGGATAGAGCATAAATTAGGGTCCGTGTCTAAAAAGTGTCAAAAATATAAAAAGATTAGCTTAATGGGTATTAAATGTGCAGGTATTAAATCACCAGAAATCTGCGAAAAATTGGTCTACTACACCCATCGATGGAACCATCGATGGACCGTCGGTGGGATCCGTCATGCCTAGGTATGTCTTAAATATTTTCCAAGTTAGGTCACCCTCGAAGGACCACCATGACGAACCGTCGAGCCTGTTACGATCCATCGAGGGGGAATCGTCGCGTCTTTACCCATCAACCCGACCCTACTCGTCCGGTTAAATATTAAATATTTTAAGCCTTTAAAGTTCCCACCTCTTCACATAACCCCTCATAACCGTTTCTCTCCTCATTTCCTACAATCTCCCCACTTCATCACCATTAACTCCCATTCCCTCTCCATCTTCTGATTTCCCACATTTTCCCCAAATTCCCACAGTCCCTTTCTCTCCCAAATTGTCCCATTTTCTTCAGTTCCTTTGTCGGTCGGTATTCGTGGTGGTTGTTGTCGCTGTTCAACTACTAGATTTCATACTCTTATTCCTCTACTATAGTTGTCAGGTATGTTGTTTTGATCCACTAAGATTAACTTTTGTTTATATTCCTGATTACTATGATGTATAACTATTTGGGTACTTAATTTTGGACCAGGTTGCATGCTAAAACTTCCACACAAATGTCCTATGTCCCTTAGAACACTGAAATTGAAAGGGATGGGGGTGTATAGTTAAAAAAATAGAGTGTGTTTGCATGATTGTGTTCTTGACCTAGGGTTTGATAGGCTGTCGAAAATGCATGTCAAAACTAGGAAAATTCATACCCTATGAATGATGGGATGCTACGTAAATGTTCAGTTAACTTAGGCTTCTAAGAATACTTCAAGTTAGTATGATAGGGTATCAAAGTTTGGCTGCAAAACTTTGTTCCCTGAAGGTCAATACGAGACCCCGTCGACAGATTGTTTTTGGGGTCCGCCAACCCTACCTTTCCTAGTTTACTCTAGGTGTCCCTCGACGGACCACTTTGACGGACTGTCGTCCCTTTGACGGTCCGTCCTGCACAACCGTCGATGGTGTTATAACCTTTGCTTCTTATTTTCTATAAAACTAATCTAAGTGTCCGTCGACGGACCCTTATGATTGATCGTCGTCCCTTCGATGGTTCATCCTACACTCCTGTTGACACTGTCAGAACCTTTGTTTCTGATGTTTTTAAAATTTACTCTAAGTGTCCCTCGATGGACCCTTATGACGGACCATCGTCCCTTCGACGGTTAGTCCTGCACAACCGTCGCCACTGTCAAAACCTTTGTTTCTAATGTTTTTAAAATTAATTCTAAGTGTCCCTCGTGGACCCCAATGACGGACCGTTGTGTCTTCGACGGACCGTCGATGGGTCTTTCCTGCACTCTGTACTTCTGCACTGTCATTTCTTTTCTCTGGTTTGCTGCTTCCTTTGGTACTAACTACTTCTCTCTGCAGGTACAAATGGCACCTTAACATGATCGTGTCTACTCACAAGGTCATTCCAAGTCAGTCGCCCCATCGAACCGGCTTATCATAGGCTCAGATGATGAGCGTGACCCCGAGTACGTGCCACCAGGAACCCACACACCTACCCCTTCCACCCTCTCCACTAGAGCCACACCCACGAGGGTGGCGCCTGGCGTAGTCACTGCCTCCCAGTCTGACGAGAATTGCATACTGACCGGCACACCTTTTGGGTCGGTAGCACGGTCTGAGGGAGCATCTGGATCCGTTGAGGCATCCAGTTCTGAGGAATATTATGTCTCTGTGGAGGCTTCTGGATTGAAGGAGGCTTCTGTTTATGCCTCATTTGATGAGGCCACTAGTGTTGACTCTACTCCAGCACCCAGACTGGCGTTCCCGCTTAGGTTGCTTATCAGCCCAACCGGTGGTGTGTCAAGGGGTAGTACCAAATCTACATTGATGCCAAGATACCCAATGACAAGGGGGTCATGACCTGGACCCTGACACTTGAGCGGCGGGTCCTCACGGGGAGTCTTCCCACCATGTCGGCCATCCATGGGTTATTTACCTAACATCGGCTGGAGTGGACGTCTCGAGATGTAGGCCGCTATAGAGAGGAGATGATTTGAGAGTTCTACGCCTCCTATGCAGCGACTCTCCAATCTCAGCTAGACAGGTGAGCAGCCCCCGCAAAATATGCTCTTTTGTATTAAGTCCGAGTCCGTAGCAAGCGGGTTGATATTTCCTTGCCGGCCATCTGTAGGTTTCTCTATGGCACAGATGTTGATGCCACCCAGAAACCTCTTACTTCCGAGTTCGACTATTGGTGAAAGTTAATTAAAGATTGTTGATTCCAGCGTGAGCAAGAGTTAAAAGAGACCACCAAGCGGTGGATTGCATAGTACCTTTTCATCGATGGTGAGGCTGTCGATTGGGTGCTAGAGCCCAAGGGAAGTATCAAGAAGGCTAACCTCACCTTCACAACCAAATTTTTGTGGTTACTAGTCCGACACTGCCTTTCCCTCCCTGCAACTTATAACATTGTCACTTGGGATCGTGCGGTACTTATGGCGGTGATGATTGTAGGGTTCGAGGTGGACTTCACATGGCTACTATTGGCGCTGGTAGCACCGCTCTGAGCTCCTCCCTCTTGACTCCATCTTCTACTTTAGTCACGCTTGCTAGGGTCCAGAAACTTGAGGCCTAAATGGCCACACTTCTACACCACATCCGTCCTTGGATGCAGAGGTCTATTGGTGAGGCAGAAGAGCGCTTAGAGAGGAAGATGGACCAGCACACTGAGTGGAAGGTCATGGAGGTCCACCAGCGCTTGGACGCTTTTGAGCTGCGGGTCTTTACCGACCCGCCCCTACAGTGGATTTGACGGCTCTCAGGCTGTTGTGGAGAGTCTTAGAGCAGACTTAGATACTATACTAGAGGCTCAGGTGCCGGAGTATAAGTCCCCTTCTACAGAGCCTGAGGACATAGTGTTAGCTACCTTGTTCTCCACTTGCCACAGTGTCACCACTTCCCCCACGAGATCGTGCCAAGAGGAACAGAGTTAGAGATGAGGAGGAGTCTAGGGCGTGGAAGAAGTAGCGCCATGAGTTGGAGATTGCGAGAAGAGCCTCGCTTATTGATGAGGAGGCCAGCCAGTTGAGGGCAATAGAGTTTGTTGTTGGGGCGTTTAGTTCCAGAGTTGCAGAGGATGAGAGGAGCACTACTGATGGTGTTGTCATTGCTGAGGAAACTACAGATGGTGTCCCTACTTCAGAGGGAGCGGGTTATGGGAAACCAAACCTGCCTTCTTGTTGATCACTGGCGCTTTGTGCCTCGGGTTTGCTTCACCTACCACTCTGTCTTATATACTTTTATGCATTGGGGACAATTGCATGTTTTTCTGTTGGGGTGAGGTAAATGGAAATTAAGTGCTAGGGTGAAGTCTGAGTAACCCAACTCATGATCCTCTCTTGAGGTTTTCTTACTAGTGTTCTTTTTCCCCAAGAGACTGGTTACTTTATTGTTGAACCGGCATGTTGGTATCTTTCGTACATAGTATAGAAATGGAATTTGAAGCATGATGGATAAACAAAATGATATCCTGATTTAAAGAAAATGTTGCATGACTAGGCATAGTAACTGATGAATTTGTGGCTCTAAGCATGACATAGAGATACACCACTACATGACCCTAAACTAAAACATGAACTAGGTTTCTGATAATTTGATAGAGCAATGAGATGTCAAGTGAGTGTGAGGAAAATTTAAATATTCTTTCTACTGAGCTAGAACTTTCCTGGTTAGTCCTGCTAAAACTAAGTTGTAATAGACAATTAGGAAAGGATCATAGGCCCTCGTTCAATATAGCCAATCTTTAGCCTAAATAACAGAAAATCAAATGAAATTAATCCCTTCTTGATCCAAATGATTTGAGATTAAAATAGATCTTTCTTTTTCACGCCAACTGATCTTTTCTGGGAATAATGTGTTGGACTTGGTCCCTCCTTGGACATGTGCACCTCAGCTTATGCCAAAAGCATAAGTTGAGGGTGGCTAATGCAGAAAACAACCTTGTTGAGGCCCTGAACCAACTTTGGCTATTTTCTATCTTGACTCATGGCAAAGCCATGAGTTTAGGATGGCTATTATGAGAAATGCTCCGAAAAGTGGGATTGAAAGAACAAAAGAAAAGTTGAAAGAAAAGTAATTATATATATATATATATATATATATGAAAATGTGAAAATACAAGCAAAAAAAGAAAAGAGTCACTTACACAAAAGAAGAAAGAAGGGAGAATAGCAAGGTGAAAGAATATAAGAAAATTAAGAAATAAGGCGGAATAAAATAATGAAAAGGTAGGACACTTAGCCTTTATGTCAAGGAGGGAAATAAGTCACTAAAATACATCTAAATGTACCCTACCAGACCCTGAGCCAAAGTTACAAGCTAATAAAGTCCTATCGTGATCCTAGGAGCGCATTATGGTAACCTTAAAGCAGTGAATATAAGGGCAAGCCTATGGCAACAAGTATAAATGAGGTGAGAAGTTGTTCTGAGAGAGAGTGTTGAAAAATAATCCTTATACTCATAATGAAATCATTGTGTGAAAAATGCGGATGTTGTTTTGAAGTGAAAACACTAGTTGTAATACAAGAAAATTGGTACCTTAGTGAGGGATCAAAGAGGATAGTTGTCGGTGTTTTTTGAGTCTGTGTCATTGTCTGATCCACATGATCAAGCGTAATAGTGATAGCATGGATAAATCAATTTGAAATAGTCGGGATTGATAGCCAGATAATTGCAAAAAGCTAAAATAAGGATACTCTTGTACAAAGATTTTGTGGTGAGTCATAGTGCGTCGCTTGAGGACAAACAACGAATTTAAGTTGAGGGTGTTGATGTATCCTTGTTTCACAATACTTTCAATGCTTTTTCCTTATGTTTAGTGTGTGTATAAGGCCTTTTTGTATTGGTTTTAATGTAGTTTCCTTTTTGTTTGCAGAAAATCTGTCCAGAAGGAGAACGTGGGAGAATTATGCTGAAAATCGCAGAGGTGATGACCTACGGAGCCATCGACAGTCCGTCGTGACTTCGACGGTCCGTAGGTGGCCACCGTTCTACAAAAAAAGGCTGGTAAAGGAAGTTAGGTAATTTTGAATAAGTGTGGGGCTGCGAAGGCTCTCGACGGACCGCCATAGCTATGATAGACCGTCCTGCATATCCGTCAATGTTAACAGAAAGTAGCCCCAATACCCATCTTCAAAAGATTCTGAGTATGGAGGAACAAAAGACATCGATGGACCGTCGTGCACGCAACGGACCATCATCCATGTCCGTTGATGGTAATAGAAAGTTGGTGAAGAAAGCAGCAGAAAAAAAAGTTAAGTATGGAACAACGGAGGGCTTCGACGGTCCGTCGCTCCGGTCGTCGACTCAAACGTGTTTTTGGGCAGATTTTTCTTAAATAGATTTCTCTTTTATGTTAGGACTTGTCTATTATAAATACTTGTAAAAACCTCATTTTTGGGTTAGACTGTTGGGTATTTTTCAAATTTCATTGTTCTAGTTGTGAACTTGTGATTTGGGAAATTTTTCTATTTTTCGGAAATCGTTTGTTGCAATTTTTTGATTAATTCAAGTAATATTCTGGGTTTTCTTCAATCTCATCAAAGTAAGTGCATGAATTCTTATCATATATGAATTGTGTGATTATTAGTATGGGTAACTAAACTCCATAACTAGGGTTGTTGGAACCATGGGTAAATAACAAGGTAAAACCTAGCTAAAATGACAATTCTCGAATAGTGTCTTGCATGTATTGATAATTCTTTCATTTAGAAGTCTTTTTAACAAGTGCAAACATTAGAACTCGCCTTATTGCTACTTGCCGGACCAAGGAGGTAGATGATAAGAAAATAATTATCAACGTAGATTTAGTATACACTATCTAATAGGCTAGTGTCGGTTGGTGTGAAGTAACAACTAAGCCAAACATCAATTATATGCATAATATGAGGTAAAGGTAAGGTTTAGTAAAGCATACACACGTAGCCGGACCAAGGTGCAGAGTGAAATTTCCTACTTGCTTGACCAAGGAATTAGGGATACATAACTTACCACTTTGCATGCATAGATACTAGGAAAGGATTGTTATAGCTAGAATTACCGCGTTATGAACCTGTGGGGAACACTTAAGCCCTAGTTACTCTCATTACTTGATGAAAATCAAATCTTTGAATCTGTCACTTGTTTATTTAGAAATAGATAATTACATTTATTGCTTAAAACCCCCTATTTGTTACTTGTTTTTTGAAAGGACTTGACTAAATAGAAGTAATAATAGGTTAATTCTAAATCATTTTTCTCATGTGATCGACCCCAACCTCATAGTTGGATTCTTTACTTGATACGACCGCTTATACTTCTTTTCGAGAAGTAAATTTGAGCGTATCAGTTGTTCCTCAGGGGGAGAAGAAACAATGACCATTATTTGCATGATCATTGGACATATATGAGAGTAGATAGATTATCACGTAAGGTTATCTTCCGTGGACTCACATTACACAATGCATATGGAGATGATTCATTGGTTGAATCATAGTTCTTCCTTGTGGTGGAGTTATTAGAACTAGATTGATCAAGTAGAGCTAAGGCCTTCTTGATCTTTTCAGCAAGATTGCTTTCCCCATCTAAAGCATTTGTAGAGAAATTTGATCCTTTTGAAGTTGCAGACCCATAAACTGGAGTTGACGCAAACGACACTTGAAGTGTTTGTTGTCCTAGCATAGTAGTTTTGCTCCTCGTAGCAGCTCCAAAACATCCAAATGTAACACCTAGAATTTCTTCAACTTCAATAGAGATTTTGGAGCTAGTGGCCTTAAAGGCTGTTGATTTAGAGTTGATCTTCATGGAAGTGATCTTGCTATTCTTTAATATTTAAAAAGTTGGGATGAGAGGTAGATATTGTCCCACTGGGCGTTCCTGAATTTGTAGACAATAAAATTCGCGTCGCGAAAACAATAGCAACAATTTTTTTATTATTTCAAGTGTGAGTGTTATAATCTCTATGATTCCTCTGAATTCGCCCTTCTCAAATATAATTCAAGGGATATTGAGCTTGATCTTGAACTTGGGACTTATCTTGATCTTGCTTGATCTTGATCTCGATCTTGAACTTGGACTTGGACTTGGACTTGATCTTGACTTGAACTTTCTCTTGATCTTGAACTTGAACTTGAACTTTATCTTGATCATGACTTCTAGTTGAATCCAAGGGCTTCGAGCTTGATGTTGAATCTGGCGATCATGATCTTGATCATTTTTTATCTTTATCGTTCTTGAAACTTGAATGCTTGAATTCTTGAACTTGTAGAGAAATCTTCAACTTTTGATCCACGAGTTTTCTCTAGCTTCTTGTTATAAATTCTTGGTCCTCTTTTTATGAATGATGAGACCCCTATTTATAGTTTTAGAATAGAGAAGTTGCAATCAAAATAGGCTCCCTTCGGCCAATAAGATTTAAATGACATGACATATGGGCTTCATGGAGCGGATTTTAATTAAATTCATATTAATTAAGTTTAAATATTAAATTAATTATATTAATCCATAATATTTATTTGGACTAATATATTTATAAATTTAATATAATCTGAATTATTTAATAAAGTTATATTTGAATAAATTTTAAATGATTACATGTGTATTTATATTGAGTAAAAAAATTTTAAGTATGATTTTCCAATTATTTTTTGTTCATTTTAATCCAGAAAAATGTTATCTAACAAGATACAGTCCTTTCTAGCTTTATAAAAATAGATAAGAAAATACTAATTGATCATAAATTGGTCTTAAATAAAATTAAAGATTCTATAAAATAATACTTTAAATTTTATTAATCAATCATTTTTTTTAAAAAAAAAAGCTTAATACTTTATTTCATGATACAGGTTCTATAATATACCATATAGGGGTGTTCGGGGATCCGTTTGGATCGGTTATTGGTTAATATCAAAATCAAACAAATTTAGTCGGTTTTTTGAATTTCTAAAACCAAACCAAGCCAAATGAAAAATAAAATTTGTTTGGTTATTTACGGTTTGGTTCAATATTTTCTGATTTTTTCGGTTTGACAGTAATAAATTTTTAGGACATACGTATCTTGATTAAAAAAACATCTATTAAATGAATAATCCACAGAAGAGTTATTGTTGGTTCAATTAAACAATTAGGCAATACTAGAGTTATCATTACACGAACAAAGTTATTAAATTAAGAGAAAGTGTGTGACTATCTTATGAAACATATGGTAGGTAATAAATTTTGATGGAATTGGACTTAGGATTGTAATTAAGCTAAAATTTAAATGTTAGGCTTGAAATTTTTTTAAAGTTAATTACAAAGTATTTATATTTATTTATAAATAATATATAAATGATTATAAAATTTAAATTTCTAATTTGTCGGTTTGGTTTGATTATTTTTGCAGTTAATTTTTAGTAAAGCCAAAACAAAATAAAATAGTATGGGTTTTCAAAATGTATTAGTTCTAAGCATGATATCGTTGGTTGCTTGCTGAGTTTTTCAAGTTTGGTTCAGTAGATAAGATCGATCACTGGTTGAAGAAGCTGGATTTTTCAAGTTTTGTTCTAAGCAGAAATTGTTGATTTTGATTTTCGCTAGCGCAGAAAGTCGCCAAATCAGCTGATATTGAATCTTTCATATACACCTCGTACTTTTGCATCCGAGGGGTGGGGCTGGAAAGCCTTTTTAAAGATGGATCCACCACACTACGATCCTTCTACTGTTGGAACATCTCTAAATTGTTTTGCAATCAGAGGCTTCTTCCAGTGTAAGATGAAAGAAGGGAAACAACAATATGGTGGAAATTAAACTTCAAGTATTTCGTCATCTATTTTAGAAAGCATGTTAAATGTTGTTGCAAAAAGGATCAGGAAGGTTGCTACTGAGCATTTCTTTAGTGTAATCGCTGCAAACTTTTTCCTTTGTCCTTTCATCAGTTTGATTACGGTACGCCCACGGACTTTAATATTTTAAACTAAAATCATCGCCATCTACACCTGACTTGCATCAAGGGGCGATTTCACCATGACAAAAATAAATTTTAGTGGCAATAAATATTAAGAATAATAAAGAGTGTTAAAGTATTTATCGGCATTAGAACCAATGTCCCTAAAGACTTTAGGAACATATACAAAGAGTGCTAATTGCAGCTTAAAAAATACATATTTAGTGAATTAATTATTTTAATGTAGTGTGTGATGGCAAAGGTATCATCTATAGCCCTTAGGCATCTGCTGATACAGTAGTTAACTGCATGTGCAAGGCAATTCAACAGATAGTCTTGCCAAGACCTTTTCATCAGTTGAAATGGAGGATATCAGCTATAGAAGACAGAACGTCAACGATTGTTGTATTGCTGCAATAGAACGGTTACATGTGGAAGAAATTGACCATGCTACACTATTGCTTGGGACGTATAGATTTTAGTTACCAGGATAGACCATATGATGGGTTTCCACTCCTCAAACAAGGAGACGATACCAATAGTCCAGACAAAGTAAATTTTGGTGTAGGCCTAACAAGAATAGAGGACAACCCAGAGGAACCACACTTCTGTCTACATATAGGGAGGAACAGATGCAAACTAAATATATGATTAAGCTGCTCGACATTTTCAAAGGGATGTTGGATCCATACTATTTCACTAAAATTTCTTTCACCACCCTTTGTAGGCATAATGGACCTAACACAAGCTACGTGTACGCCATTTTTACAACGATAAACTAGAAGTATCCCATGAAAACTGTGATATATGTGAAACTAGAAAACTGGTTGTTCCAGAAGGTTTTCTTTTAGTGGATTTATAACTAATAATATCCTTGATGTCATTTGATCACTCATCCAGATAATGTTAACACTTCAAAAACTCTTTGTGGGTTCCTTTTTGTTTTATAAATACATTTGAAGGGTTAAACCAAAGCTAAAGGCCAAGAGAGCCTTGAAACAAAAGTTCAAGGTTTCATCACGACGGAATATATTCAAATTATATATCTCGTATATGGTCTGAATTGGAACGATGTCACGACTCAAAACGAGTTGTTAGTGACACTCACACTCAACCTCCTAAGGTGGCGAACCAAGTAATACAATACCCCAACATATATCAATAATTCAACTACGAATAACCAAAAAAATGCGGAAGCTCAAAACTTATTAAAGTAACCAATCAAATCAATCTCTACAGTCTATTATATGTCATTTTCAAAACTTGAAAGTCATTGCATCAAGTACATGTAATTAAATACTAAGCTTAAGAGTATGAATGACACCAAAATGAGTGAAATAAATGGTTTATGTCTGAAACCTAGGGACATCATCTCATGACCGAGAGAATCCAAGACGAGCTAGAATGAATCGCTCATTCTGGAACCTAATGTGGTGGATACTGACTAAAGATGAGGATGAGTTGAAGTCATTGGTACACTCGTTGCACTCCATAAAAGTAAAACAAAAAAAACACAAGTAGGGTTTAGTATGGAACAACATGTACTGAGTAGGTATCATCAGTCGACCCAAAATAGAAACTAATATACAAGGAATAATAGTATAAAATCAACTATGACACTTAACAGGTGACAAGAAACAAACAAAATGAACCAGTGAAAATAACACAAAAGTAAGTATGCAATAAATCAACAATGTCAATCACACATATGAGGATGCATGCCTCCATACCACGCTCATTTGAGAAAATGGGTTCTTTTAGATTGAGTACATTAAGTTAATTCAATATTTTTTTCCTTTAATGTTACCGTGTCGAAATGTGACACTCCGATCTAATTATACCGTGTCCGAAATATGACACTCCGATCAATAACACTATGTCAAAATAGGACACTCGCATCCAATTATACTGTGCTACAACGTGACACTCCAATTCAATTATACCATGTCGAAATATGACACTCCGATCAAATTATATCGTGTCGGAACGTGACACTCGATCCAATTATATTATTTATTTATCATTTATCATCACCACTTTTCAATTCATTAACAATATTTCATCAAACCTTCTTTTATTTGAGGCATCACTTTGATAGAGAGGGTTCAAGATTATAAATTTCATGATCTCAGCATTTCAGACCAATCACAAACCACACAACCAAGGTACACAATCACACAATCAAGTACATAGAGAACTTTACAATATCATTCAGTGTATATCAATCACTATTAAGAGTCTATCTATCAAATAATATAAACAATAACCTATCTCCATCGAAGAACTGAAGTCAAGCAAGCCATTTTTTCAATACTTTTCCATTCCTCAATGCCTCCGAACCTTTCCAATTTATTAAGTATATATAATATGTAAATTAACGAGTATATATATACTCATGCTACTATATGTCCAACCTAGACTAAAAGATAAATCTCATTCCTCCATTTAACACAACTTTAATATAATTCAGATATTTTGATATACCTTATATTTAATTATCTATCTCAATATACTTTACTTAAATCCTAACATGATAACAAAATAAAAAGGTTTAAAATTGAAGCCACTCGTTACGAAACCAGTGGCGACAATAAAAAACCAAAACATTAATTAATCGTAATGTTGGCAGTGCCAATCAATAACATATATATAATATTCTTTCTTAATACACATTTCAACCCATAATCAAACTGACAATAATGAATTAAATTTCCTATTGTTGTCAATTCATCAGTTTAACTAACCACCATACAAGCCAATCATCAACCCATTAATACTTACCCACTAACTTATTTATTCATCACTTTTTATCCTTTTAAAAACCCACATCTTCTCACAGCATTGCACTTAATTTTATTCCACAAAAATATTAATCTTCCAATCCAAATTTGTCATTTGTGACTACGTTTCCCATCTTTTGAGTTCAATTTCCCTAATCCTCTTTCACAACCCACCTTATAGTAATACTTAAATCATTATAAATTAAACCAATAAATGGTTACAGCGATGAGTGATTACCTGAAGAAGTCATGTCTTCTCTGCTTAAGTCGTCGCATGGTTGGGTTTAGGTTGTTCTCCGCTTTTCTTATCTTTTTTTCTTTTGAGAAAATAGTCCAAAATCTTCTCAATCTATGTCGGAAATTTCAACTATACACTCCAACTTTACGGGTGTTCTATCACATACCTGAACTCTAAATTGCTCTATTTTCTACATACTTAATTGCTGACCTCAACACATAAATCAAATAATTAGTCTTGCGTGATTCTACGCGCTGGATCCCGTAGAAACTCCATTGAGAACCTCACTTCTTATTTTTCCCCCCATTTTCCTCCTAAAATGTAAAATTAAAGAAAAATCATCCCCCATTTCACAAATTTTAGACTAAAAATGATCCAAAATATTACATTAGCATTGTTCAAAATAAACTGTAGCAAGAATACAAGAAAAAACACATACACCATAGCATGGACAAGACCAAAATGTTATTCCCGAATTTAATTTCGACCAAGAAGTTTACAAATTCAGCAAAAATTGTGTTTGTAACTCACTACAACGTTGAGCATTAGGTTTGATTCATCCATACAAAGCTTATTCAAGTTTTCATTTGACATTTTTGATGAATTTTGAGAAAATTCAAAATTCTAATTAGAGACCTAAATAAGAGTTAAATCATATTAGAAACCCTAAATTCGATATTTGAAGTAGAAATGAACATTAATAACTAAATCGTATTTAATTTTGAGAGGAAATCATGATTTTTTTACAAAATGAACAAGGATTAATGGCGGGGAAGAAGAAACAATGACTTATTTAAAGATGGGGAAGATGACCATTAGAGAAGAAGAAATTTTTCGTTAAATTTATGCTTTTGACGCGCTTAGATGCGGTGACAACACCTCCCATGACAGGTTATCACTTAAGTGTGTAGAAAATAGAGCAATATAAAGTTTAGGTGGATAATAGGACACCTGTAAAGTTGGAGTGTGTAGTTGAAATTTCGAATATACATTGAGGGGGTTTACATCTTTTTTTTCTCTACAGATGGTTTAATACCCTAATTAATATACTTGACTAATTATAAAAATAATGATAAAAGCCATTCACTATTAATTTTAAGTTACTTTTCTTTACCACCAATTAAATACATTATTCAAACTACCCCTTTAACCATATAATTATAATTACGAATACTCTAAAAACACATTTAAAATATATCGGAAAGTATTTTATAAACTAAAATGCTTTAGTACTCCAAACGACCAATTGAGTCTTTTAACGAACATATCTCCCCACATTTAAGGAGATAGACAGGCCTTCTACGTATCAAAATGAGGGTCATTAGTCTACATTCCAGCAATACAAACTGCTTGTTCATCCGAGGGTCATTATTCTTCATGGTTGCATTTAGAAATTGTAGTGGTCAAATTCATGCCTAAACTTGCCTTGTTTCTAGTTACGATATGCAGTTCAGATACCAATAACTACAGCAACGCAAAAGATGTTTCAACAAGTAAGTGTGAAAAAAGGGATGGTTTTAATTGACTATCAAATTGTTCTCTACCTCAAATTAGTGACTGATTCCAGCTCTGTCGTGCTCTACTCAGAGCACTGGTGTACGAGTTGGGGCTACCAATTTAAGGTGCCGCTACTAAGGGGGCTGAAGGAACCAAGATATGAGACCTTCAACAAGCTTAGAATCTCCAAGTTGTTAGTGTAGCATTTCTTGTTGGATTATTATGGTGGCACCATCTTATGAGTTCTTGTTGAACAAAAAAGGGTGGTGCTATATTAAAATCAAAACCAAATAGACATTGATTACGTTCAAACGAAGACCACTTCTTCTACTAGTACCCTTTTCCACTAAAAAAACTGATAATAAGGATGACGTAGATCACCTGATAGAATCAATGTAAGTGCATGGCATTTCAATATTTTAAAATCCAGGGCACTTAATTATTTTTGTTTAGATTGCTAACTGTATTTAGGGCACTTAATTTACCACTAAATATCCTGAAACTATATAAATGCAGGAGAACGACTTTTATCGCTCTATCTGTTGCTATGCTTGCTTTGACATCTCGTGGATTTGGTAAGATTTCCTTGACCACTACACTAAATTATACATACCTTAGAATTCTGTAACAAGGTCTTCGCATTTTCCTAATAAATATGCTCTTGTACCGTCTTTTCAGTATTCTCAATGTTTGGCATGCAGGACTTTGTCTACATGTGCGTTTATGTTGAGCGTCACAACATAATTGTGTCTCATCTTTCTTTCCATTAAATCGTTTCCCACGTACTTCATTTTGTAGAAACATTTCCATTGCTATTTCAGTAATCTATTGAGAGTTCATGATGTCACGTCTCAGATTAGGCAAATCTTTGTCTTAGGCATTCAACTTCTCCTGGAAATAGGATAAAACAGAGTTAACTGGTGCTTCCTGATGCCTTCTTTTGGTATCAGTATTACTAAAATCCTGCGTAAGAACCTTCCAAATTGTGCTAATTTCTGATCAAAAGTATTGTGCAATACTTGTAGCATCTCAGCTTCCAAGTGCATCGTTGACAAATGGACCGTGTCCATCTCAGCTTAACATCAAAATGTATAATTCAATAAACTACATTCGTGCCCGCTATTTTATAAACGAAGTCGGAAGAAACTCCTTTGTTTGAGGGTAAAAGATTAAATAATGGAAAAACAAAAAAGATCATGTGCTTTTTTTTTTTTGTATTTTTTTAAACTAGTTTCTGGGCCTGTGTGTTCAATTTGAATTTTTATAGATATGTTAGAATGATCAAAAGGATATGACAACATATATGTAATCAACAGGAAATGATTAATATAACCAAAAAAAATAATGAAGGGCATATTTTGATGTTTCAAATTAATTCTTTTTAAGCAGCCTACTATAACTTTTGAACTTTGGTTATTAGTTTGCAAACTTTCAGTAAGTCACAAATGGCTAATATGAATACAAATTAGTACATAATATTCTGAGTTCTTATCGACTTTTTCTCCCATATCCTATCAAAATTCAAGAGTCTTCTTCATTTACTTAACAATAGAATAAAAATGATAACCTTGTTATGGGGTTCTGAAATGAAAAGCTGAATTTATATAGTAAGAAATGAAGGAATACTGTAAGATATTTTTGTAAGACCCCCAAAATGAGTTAAGGTGTCTACATCCTCACATGAGTCTAAAAATTATTTAAAATGTTAAATATGTGTTTTACAGTATGCATGATTGAATTGAAGTCATTTGGAAGTCCAACGTCCAAGACATTTGAAAGTTAACCCTTGAGACGTGCATGTGTGTTTTGGTGTGTCTTGACATGTTTTACGTGTTTGTTTTGGTTGAAACTGATATGGAAGGTCCCTAACATGTTAATAAATGTATTAATGTTGTAAACGTCCGGGTAAGACTCCCAAGGATCCGCAAAAGGCCCTCAAGGAGGACCTAAAGTCTGCCTAGAAATTGCCTTGGCAGTGCCTACCTACGCCTGGCAAAGGACGGCTAGTAGGTGTGGTGATGCCCCGTCGATGGGTGGGAGTTCCATACTTAGGCTGGGAAAAAAATCAACCAATTCAATGCCTCAGCCCTAAACAAAAGCCATCAGAACGGCCGGTCAATGGGCTTGCGGGGCGTAGGTTGCTTCGTCAATGCAACCCGCAACTCTACCAGTGTGCTCGCACTGTTTAATTAAAAGGTGATTGTGAAATTCACCCCACGTCCTAACCTGACGCTAGGCGGTTATTTAATGGGATTTTGGGTATATTAAGTTGGTTATTATGATCAAAACCCCATTCCCAATTCAATTGTCAAAACTAGCCTTCCCTCCCAAACAAAAACCTTTCTAGAAACCTCCATTGGAGATGAAGCTCAAGAACAGCTTGTAGATTGGATATGATGGTTTCTTCGTTAAGTTTTCATGGTTTTCTTCTATAATAAGGTACGGTGATTCTTCATCATTAATCAACTTTTTTTCTAAGGAGTTCCTTCCAATGTTTTCAAAGAGAAAACTATGATCAAACTTCATATCTTTCAATCTAGCCATGGGTTCCTTCTCAAAACGATTTCAAAAGCATGATTATGATGATTTGATGATTAGATACTATTTTTCATGTTGAATTCAATCCAATTTCATGATGAACCTATGATCCCTCCTAATCTCTATTTGGCCTATAATGTAGTATCTTGTGATCTTGATGCTAGAATGATTGTCATGACATTCAATTATTATAAATTGATTTAGCTAAAGATGTAAATTTATGATGATTTATGTATAGTTGATCCAATGCGGATCTTGGTTTGATATATTTGAATGATATTGACCTATGTTCTTCTATCTTCTATGGATTGGCAATGTAGAGTACTTGTGATCTCGATTATAGGATTAATTGAAGCATGATTTCCTTTATGTAAGATATATTTAGCTACTACCCTATTCCTCTACTTTTCTATAGAATTGTTAGATGATTGGCCTTGTATGGTATTGTGTTGTATGGTCCACTTATGGTGCCGGTGTTTACTTCTTGTCAATCTATATATGTGTTGATTATGGTATTGAAGGAAAATTGATGATATATAAATGGGTGGTTATGATTATCACATTATGTGAAGCTTATGCCTAGTTTCTATTCTAGTCTATGATATATGTTGTGTTGTTAATGTTGTGCGTATGTGGGCGTCTATATTAGGTGTGGTCCATATGATGACAATGATGAAGTATAAATAGTGAATGACCCCTTACCCATGTACCCCTATATGCATGTGTAATCAGCTAATGATAGGAGTCTTGAATGCAAGTGTTGAAGTTATCTTGTCTCCTACTCTAGTATGTGTTGTAGGGTATATGCTTGGGTGTGCATTGTGGTCCTAAAGTTGTGGATGCCTCAATATGTAGTTGATAGCCATTATGATCATGTTGGCCAATGTACACACAACTCATGCATGCTTACGAGTAGTATAGGTTCATGGTGTCTAATGAAAGGTTATTCTCATATGCACTAATGTCTACTACTATGCATGTAAAGTATATGTCCATGAAGTATGTCATGTATCCCTTAACTAGGATGACATGATGTACTAGTATGGGCGTACTAGTATGGGCAAGGGTATGAACCTTGTCTATGCATTGCACATGTGTGCCTTGATAGGATAGTTCCTAGGTTTGTGATCTATGTACATGAATATGAATGCATAAGCATGTTATGAATATGTCTTATATGCTATGATGTTAATTGAATGATATGATGAAGTATGAATATGCGTAGTGTCTAAATGTGTTTATATGAAAGGATTACGCATATAGTTACACCTATACACTTATGCATGCATGAAATGAAGTATGAACATGTGTGGTCTAAGGGTATTTATGTAAAACGTTTGCTCACATATAATCTATTATGCATGTATGATGACTAGTCAATAGAGGGGCTCTTGAAAGGTGTTCTCAAGGGTATCCTAAACTAGATGGTGCTTGAATATGCTATGTCCATGTGAAAGGACTTCTCAGATGATTTATGTTGATGAAATCATGATCTATGACCTATGAGCTAAGCAATTAAGCGGTTAAATCTCTTAAACCTACATTTTATAAAGTAATGATAATAATGGATTTTCAATAAAGGGAACTTAGCTTAGCACCGAATGAACTTAGATGAGGGGTGCCCCTTCCCAATCTGGGAAGGCTTGTTCACCACTGTCCTCACGAGGTGGATAACTACAATGCCTCAATAGGCATAAAGAGGGTTTCCATATATACCTCCAAGTTCCATAAACTATGCTTACCCCATAGGATCTAGCAAGTGATATCACGTAATATGCCAGTAAGATGTTAATATTCTATATTAGCAATGTAGAGCACCTTCCCTTGGTGTAAGGCTCTACAAAACTAAATTCCAAGTTTAGCACCCATGGTCTTAGTGTCAGTTAAGGCTATAGTTTCCCTAAAGTAAAATGGACAATGGAAGTAAAGCTTGGACCCTAATTAGGATAACCTAAGGGAAGTTTCTTAGTGTAGGTGAGGGTATGAGACTTCACATATGCATTGCACAAGTAACTCTTGAAGGGATCTCTAGGAAGGTGTTTTAATTTATATGATTATGTTAATTTTCCTTATGCATGACATTGTAGTATCCTCTACTTGTTATGATGAAATGCATGGTATAAGTCCTAATAAGTCTATATGGTATCGTCTTACCTTATATGCATAATGTGGGTCTTAGTGACTATATGAAGGTCTTACTTGTCATGTATGAAGTTGTTTTTACTTGCCTTGTTGATGTATGAAGTGAATGATACACTTGTGGTTTCTTGATAGGTTTACTTAGTATGTGTGAGGTTATGGGGCTTCACATGTACGTTGCACTAGTAGACATAGATTGGGGTTATGAGTAAGGTCTTATAAGAGTCTATGTAAAGTGAAGTGAGCATATGTGCAAATTGACTATGGTTTACTCTAATGGTTTTGGTAGTTCTGACTTGAATGTGTCTTATAATGTAGTGTTGAGTTAGGAATGTTATATATATGAGTACCTTGTGACCTTAAGGTTATGCATTGCACCGAGTATCACTAAAGGGTTACTTGGGAAATTAAGAAGTTAAAGAGAAAGAAAGCTTACTCTAAAATGAAGGTGCTCACTGTAATTGAAATAAGCAAACTGTTAGGTGGTAACTAAAATGCCTTAAATGCAGTGTATGATTTTATGTGATATTGTGACCGAATATGCCTATATAAAGTATGTGAATTGTATGATGGTTATTGTATCAAATTTTTATGAAACTTTCACAAAAAGGCATGATGCGTGGTTTCAAGTAAAATGTCCCTTTCAAATGCAGTGGTTGTCATATTTAGTGCATCTTATACTAACACCATTCTTCTTCACATTTTATACAAAGTGTAGGTTATGGATTCTTAAAGGATATCTCTAAGGTGAAGGGCTTGATATGTGTTTCCCAAGCTCAAGGAAAGGAATCCTTAAGTTAAAGGATTCCTATGTCATGTCTTACTATAAAGTCTTGTATTAGCTTACTTATCTTATGTTGTAAGGGTCGTGTCTCTTATGTACTTTAATTATGTTGAGTCTAAGATGGCAAAGAGACTTAGAGTCAAACTATGTAAATATGATATTTTATATATATAAATGATGTTTCTAGCATACGATGTGCTAAGAAAGTTTTATATTATTTGCTAATTAACATAGGACAATGCGGTGAATGATACTATGAGATTGTATAAGACCTCCGAAAAGTCAAGTACGCCATGTTACTTCTAGGGGGTGCTCCCCGTTCGTGACAATCTTAAAGTTTAGAAGAAATATTTAGAAGAAATAAATACAAAAAGATGGGAGTTATGGATATCAGGAATATAAAAATTGAATAGGTAATTACATATGAGTTATGAATATAAATATTTAGAACAAATAACGCGTCTCCAATTTGCAGATTTGCACCTTCTAAAATTATAAACTTTCTTTCTTAATCATAAAGAACAATAATTTATCAACATAAATTATATAGTTTATAAGAGGAGTTACGGAAAAAGTTATGAGAAGAAGAAAAGTTGACTAATCGTGTAGAATTTTTTTTAATGTTTTTTAATTATTATTATTATTATTCTCTTTCTTTATTCTCTTTCTTCTTCTTCTTCTTCATCACCCTCCTCTATTCTCTTTCTTCATCACCCTCCACTATTCTCTTTCTTCATTCTCTTTCTTCTTCTTCTTCATAACTAAATTCTCCACGTACTGTCATTTTCGTCAATTCTTCTGATAGTCTGCATCACATCACTACTATTTTACAATCTTCATAATTAATATTATCAAATTATTGTTAAATCAAAAATAAAATTACTAAAAATTATAAATTGAAAATTAGTAATCGCCTCCAATCTACAATGTCCTTTTCAAAATTACAACAATTATGAAGCGAAACATCATTATGATGAATGCAATGAAATTTTATTATACAAATCGAAGAAGTTTCTTTATTTACATGCTAAAGAACTACATAACACTTTATTTTATTTTTTAAACAAAAGGAACAATGTTATCAAGGAGGTTTAAAATTATTACTATATTGAAATAAATAAGATCAAAAGAAGAAAAAGGAACAAAGAGAAGCAAGAAGATAAGGAAAAAAATGAGTGAAGTAAATGGGTCTTTAGAGAAAGGACAGTTTGTTCTTTGAAAAAAATGGGGAAGAAGATAATAAAATTAAAAAATTGAGGAAGTACAATAAAATAAATAAAAAAGAAAAAATATTACTAATTAAATAAATGTATAAATAAATATTTGTTTACTTTTTGATTCCGCTCACTCTCTACCAGAGAGTGAAGTTCACGCTACATGCCACGTAGGCACGTAATGGGATAATAAATTTATTATAAATAAGAATAAGGGGGTACTAGGACCCCCACAAAGTTGAAATGTCTTTCTAAAATAGGTCTTACTTTGATGGGGTAATTATGTATTTCCTCTATTTTTTTCTATCATGATTTATCCATCCTAATTCATGCTTTGTTAGTATCATCATGCTAGTGTGTTATGTCGGGTTTTAAAATTGGTTAAGATGGTCTGAATTATTCTCGTTTGGGTCACTGCCTCACTTATTTTGTAAATCCATTAGTTTAATGCTACAATTGTATATGAATATGATGCATGATTCTGTTGGAGAAATTCTTTGGGTAGCCTAATAAATTTGTCCATATTCGATTTATGGTTTGTATTCACTGAAAAAGAGTTGAATGTTTACCATAAAAGAAGCCTTTAGTTCCTTAAGAATTATGACATGAGTGTGCATTACTATCCCTGCAAGGCAAATCTAGCAAGTAGATGCCCTAAGGTGATTATTTTTGGATAGTGTAGCACATGTTGAGTAAGAAAGAAAAGAACAAGTGAGGGATGTTAACAGGGTTGCTCTCTTGGGAGTTTCCTTATTAGAATTATAGATAATGGTGTAATAGTTAAGAATGAGGCAAAATCCTTGTTGTTAGTATAAGGTAAGAAAATGCAAGACCATGATCCAATCGTGCTTTAACTTAAGGATGTAGTCTAGATCAAAGAATAGAGGTTTTCTTCCAAGGCGGAGATGGTGTAATTCTATATTAGGATAGATTTAGTATTCCTTATTAGGGTGTGTTAAGATGACATATTCTTTTGGAAGCCCAAAACTCCAGATATTTAATTCATCCAGGCGCCACTAAGATGTACTACGGTATGAGGGAAGTCTATTAGTGGAAGTGGATATAGAATATTTTGTGGGTAAGTGCCCCAATTGTCAAGTGGTAAATCTAGAACATCATAAACTAAGAGGTATGACTTAAGAGATTTACATTAATAATTGAAAGTGGGGAGTTATCAACACGGACTTCATCACGTGGTTACTTTGTACTCGAAGACAATATGACCCCATTTGGGTGATAGTTGATAAAGTCACTAAGTCTTCATCCTTTCAATAGTCAAGAATACACATTCAACACATGAGTATGCCAAGTTGTAAATTAATGACATAGTAAAGTTGCATAGGGTTCCTTTGTCTATAATATCATATAGAAGTCCTCAGTTTACCTCTCATTTCTTGAAGTCATTTAAGAATAGACTTGTCACTTACGTTAATATTAGCACTACATTTCATCCATAGAGTGATGGAGAAGAAGATCATACCATTAAAACCTAAAAGACATGTTGAGAGCCTGTGTGATCATTTTCAAGGGTAGTTTGTATGATCACCTTACTCTTATTGAGTTCACCTATAATAATAGCTACCATATCAAAACTTAGATGGCGTACAGTGCCTAGATGTAGATCTTCTCTTTGTCAGCTTGATGTAGTTGAAGAAGCTTTTATAGGAGCAGATTCAGTCCAATATGCAATCGAGAATGTGCAACTCATAAAAGAAAGACTTAAGACAACCTAGATTTACCAAAAATCTTATGCAAATATAAGTCTTCCACATGTCGCTTTTGACGAAGTGTGTGCGTGATCAACATCCATAGTGCCATTAGAGTGTCTGGTAGTGAAAGATAGTCTTTTTAATGAGGATGTTCTAGTTGATCGCCGAGTCGGAAGGTTAGAAACAAAAGATTTGCATCAGTCAAGGTTTTGTGGGGAGTATGCCTGTACAAGGAGCTACTTGGGAAGAAGAAACAACCATGAATACAATATATCCTCACCTCAATCCTTTTCCTCAAGGTTGAGATAATAGTTACCCTTCAATTTTTCAATCACATGAGTAAAATCAATTTTATGATTATGGTTCTTCAGTTTGTACATGTATTTTCAATGTTATGGTTTGCAACTATTTTCCTCGAATTCACCTTGTTTAGTCTTCGTTCAAGGAAAAATGTTCCCAAGGGGAGATAATCTAAAATCCCAAATTTGAGAAATGAAAAAAGATCCAAATTTCGAGAAGTTGCAGGTGCCACCAACGGTAGAAAAGTATGAAATATTACTGAGCTCCATCAATAGGCTAGTAAAATTTGAATCCTGAGTGAAGAACGATAATTGACCAGTAAGGATCGTCAGTCGACTCACAATGGAAAACCGGTATGGATTGTCAATTAATTCACGATCCATTAATCAATTCCATCAATGGGCCACTCAACTTTGAATCCTCAGTCGAATGGAAATCAACCAGTACAAACAGTCAGTCGAGTACCGGCCCATCATTTAAATCCATCGATGGACAAGTAAACTTTCATTCATATATCGTGAATGAAGCTCAACCTGTATGGACTGTTAACAGACTCATTCGTCCATATTTTGCTTCGTGAATTGATGACTTAATTTTTAGTCCATAGTTGTGAATGACGGTTGACAAGTACAGACCTTCAGTCGACTGAAGGCCTGGCACTTACCTCCGTGAGTGACTCCAATAGCTTTTTAGTTAGGGTTATTTTGGTCTTTTCCTATTTTATTTAGCCCTTAATTTACATTTTTTAGACCTTATATTATTAGTGTTTAGTTAGTTTAATCATAGAATCATAACTACAATTTATCTATGTCAAATCATTAATAAAAACATACAAAAATTAGAGCTTGGGAGAGAAAGGGTGTCAAGAACCTAGTTCAAGAATGAAACAATCTTCCATATGTTCCAGTGTAGAAATCAAAATATTTCTCCGTGGAATTTTTCATCGGGGTACGTCAGATTTCCTTAGTGGGTTTCCCCATTAGGTCCCTAAAATTCTTTCAATATCTTGATTCCCATATTGTGAATAGACATAGTGTTTCTATAATTACACCAAATCACAATGAATTACCTATGTGTATGTTTTAAATAATAATATTATGTTATCACTTATCTTATTTCATAAATATCATAACCCTATGTGTCGGACTTAGAGTCTTACTACTCTTCTATGCGACCCTTCACAACATAATCACTAGTGATTCACGATCTTGTAATCTCAAGTAGCCCTTTAGAACTATGATCTCTAAGATAATTTAACGAAAGACTTAGAAAGATTTAAGAAAGAAGGCTTTGTATTGCTTGTGGAATGCTTACAATTCGTTGGATGATTTACAAATGAGAGGCCTTTGTATTAATACTACTTACTAAGGGACTTAGTGTAAATAATATTTACTTTACATGTCTACCTAATAGTTAGTCTTTGGACCTTCTATAGAACTCTCTACAAGTTCTAGGATATTCCAAAGTCTTTGAAGATATGTTTTGTGGCATTCTAGCGAATTCTAAAGAGTTCTATAGTGTTATTTAAATTTCTAAGGGATTCTTGAGTTTTCAATAAATCTTTCCACAAATCTAGGCTCTCCCGGCCCCATCCGAATCAATAATTTGTCTAGGAAATAGTGGGACGTGACGCTCTCCCTCACCTATTGATGCGACGATCATGTTGCATTGTCGGTTCATAGGCATTCATATCTTGTACATGTGTGACAAATAGTCCATTGCCTTGATAAAGGCCCTCGTGCAACTCTTTTTGCTTCTTCCTAATCTCTTTTAGCTTGGTTCTAGGATCTACATAATTCCTAGGAGGCAAGCACCTCGGTATCTTCTTAGTAATCACAATTTTATTTTTTTAGAACATTACTCGGGCATGTCGGTAAGGACACATTAGCACCATTGTCTTCTTTCAAACTTTCAATGGTGGTTCTAAATGTTACCTCCTTCTTTTTAAGGTTTTTCTTGGGCTTAATTTCCTTAAGATGTACTTGTTCTTTCATTTTCGGGACCTTAACTATGGGAACAATACATGAACCTCCTTGATCCATGAATAGAAGTCATTGGAGGTAAGGATCGATCACCATATGGAACTAATGTAAGAACACTTGCCCAAGAACAAAGTCAAAGAGATCTAAAGAAGCGATAGCAAAATCGGTCTAACCTTTCCACTCGTCTACAGTGATGCTTAATCCATGCACAACTCAACAAACGGGAGTAGGTGGTGCATTGACCATCTTGAGTTGGGCATAACTTGAATTGAAAGTCAGACCCAACCTTATTGTTGCCGTATTGGTCATGACATTGTCCTTTCCATTCGTGTCGACCATAGCAGGAGGGGATCTTCCATTGATCATGACGTCAACATATTGTATACTTTATTCTTTTTGCTTCCCTGGTTTTTTGATGATAGCTTCGCATAGTCTTATCAAGCCTAGATGCACCATCTTTGTGCCTTCTACTTGATCATATGCATCCTTATCCTCCCCTCTCGTAGGATAGCACCGAGGATC
The DNA here is from genome assembly GCF_036512215.1 of Solanum lycopersicum. Classification (NCBI taxonomy): domain Eukaryota; kingdom Viridiplantae; phylum Streptophyta; class Magnoliopsida; order Solanales; family Solanaceae; genus Solanum; species Solanum lycopersicum. Next base: position 18,841,661 of record NC_090806.1, on the reverse strand, counting down.
TTTAACTCATGGAAGCTTGCATATGAATGTGGCCTACGCATTTATAACAACACTTTATTTTGGAATTTTCTACATTTCTCTCTATGTCGTCATAAAATCATGACTTCTTGCCATCATACCTATAAGTATCACTGTTCTTGGGGTGTGGCTGATGTTCCTTAAATTTTACACGATATCTCCCACCATGGTAATGACTACCTCTCACATCCTCTCCTACAACTCCGTTGGGATTCTCAAGCCTAATGTGTGTCAAAGCTTCCACCTTCATGATGAATTCATTAATTGTCCTGACCTTTCGGCGTTCTAAATCCATCTTGTCCTTATTTTACAGACCATCCATACAGTGTACAAAAGCATCTTCGTCAATGTGGTTAGGAAATTGAATGTTGATAATGGTGAACAACTTCATGTACGTCTTAATGCTTCTTGTCTTCTTCAACTCCCTAAACTTGTACTTTTCCAAATAGATGACATTATTAGGGAAGAACGCCATCGTGTACTCCACTTGGAATTTTTCCAATGTGACGATAGTGCAAAGTTCCATCCCTATTTCAGATTCTTTCCACCTCCACCATAGCATGGCAATCTCTGAAAGATACAACAAAGCAGTGTCGATCTTGTTTTTTTTGCTCTATACTCAGTTAGACATGAAGTAATTCTCCAAGTGTTGTAGAAGATTCTCCACCTCTTGCTCTTCATAGACGCCTGTTAGACCCGCAAACTACTTGATCTAACCACGTGCAGACATGTCAAGGACTTGGGCATTGGTCTTGACATGGATGTTGGCAAACAGTGCAACACAAGTTCAAGTGCTTGGGAACAGGCAAGGCATATTGAACGTGCATGGCTTACGTGCGGGCTAAGGGTGTTGGCAAGACAACATGTTGGCTTGATGAAGCAAGGATGTGAAGACTTGGCAATGTCAAGGACAAAGGCAGTTCACCTGAAATTGCTGAAATAAAACTAAGTGTGGAAGACATCTAAAATATTCTAAGTGTTGGAAGCTGGCAGGATTATTCTAAGTGTTAGAACGAAGCCTGAAATATTCTAAGTGTTAGAATATTTGTATTTCGTGTAGATAAGAATGTACTTTGAATTAGATTCTATCTGTTGGAAATATAGCTGTTGGAAAGTTAGTTTTGAACCCTGGGCTGACATGTGTCGGACAGGTGTCATTTGTAACCGCCGCATGTAACTGCATGTAACTGCCATTGTGCAGAATTTTGATTTAAGGTTGAAATTCGTCTAAGGCAAGGGAGAGAGAGTTTTCTAGCCTTAGACTGATTTGTGAAGCCTTCCTTTGTATTAATAATTGATTAATAAAGGTTGGGACTTGTTCCTGTAAACGCTGCCTGTTTATTGCTTGTTTGACATTGCTGTTTAAGTATTTCTATACTTAGTCAACTCTGTGGGTTTAAGTAGGCTGAAGTATTACAGACGCTGTAAGACTGCCTAGAGTGGTGTGCGACAAAAATAAATCGACCCTCTTTCAATTGGTATCAGAGCAAGGTTAAATAATGATGAAAAACGCAGAATTGTGGGAATTGGCAAGAAGAATTGAATCCTTCGTCGGGTTTACTGAAGATATCCTGGCAGACCCTACGTTTGTGGATTTATTCACACAAATCATTGAGTTGAGAGTGGACGCTGAGAAAGTTCAGGGAGAAATTGGTGGGTATCGACAGAATGTTGATAACCACATCACTGAAATCTTGGACTTCCGTTCCACAACTACACAGAAACTAGAGGGACTGCAGAAGAAAAATGAAAACTTTCGTGCAGAACTCGTTGTCTTGTGTCGGGCTGTGGCTATGTTGAGTTCGACTCGTGTTGAATCATCTAAGGTCAAGATTCCAGACCCTAAAGCATTCAGTGGCGCAAGGAGTGCTAAAGAACTTGAAAATTTCATATGGGACATAGAACAATACTTTACTGCAGCAAGAGTGCCAGACGCTGATAAGTTGAATATTACCACAATGTATTTGTCGGGTGATGCAAAACTTTGGTGGAGGACTCGAAATGCAGAGGACGTGAGTGCTGGTCGTCCTAGAATTCATACATGGGATAAGCTTATAAAATAAATGCGCGATCAATTTCTTCCTAGCAATGCATCTTGGCTTGCAAGGGACAAATTGAAAATGTTAAGGCAGACGGGTTCAGTGAGGGAATATATAAAAGAATTTACCTCTGTGATGTTAGACATACAAAATATGTCTGATGAGGACAAACTTCACAATTTCATTTCGGGCATGCAAGGCTGGGCTCAAAACGAATTACGAAGGCAGAATGTTAAAGATCTGCCTGGGGCAATTGCTGCTGTTGATTCATTGGTAGATTTCTGGACGACTCGTTCTTCGATAGATGTCCCTTCTACTTCAAAGAATAAGAAAAAGAATGGGAAAAAAGGGGAATGGAGAAAGGATAGTCGTAAAGAGAATACAAATGATAAAGGAAATGCACAAATGAAGGATGGGAAAGACAGACCCAAGAATAAAGACGGAAACTCTAAGGGCTGTTGGACTTGTGGTGGTCCTCATTTGGCCAAATCTTGTCCAAACCGGGAAAAGGTGAATGCTATGCTTGCTGGAAAGGTGAATCAAAGAGAGGAAGATGAAGAAATTGTGGCTGCAATGGCAAACCCATTGGGATTGTCTTTTAATTACATTATGGGAATCAACACTGTTGGGGAAATCTCCAGCACTTCGAATCCTCATGCTTCCTTAATTCATATAGAAATGAAAGTAAAAAAACAATGTGTGATGGCAATGGTTGATACAGGGGCCACACACACGTTTGTTGATGTGAAGGTTGCTGCAAAATTGGGGCTGAAGTTATCTAAAAGCCCTTCTTATGTCAAAACAGTCAATGCTAAGGCACAAGACTTTGTGGGCATGGCTTATGGGGTGTCTATGTCGACTGGAAATTGGGTGCGAAAACATAACTTGATGGTGATGCCGCTTGGAAACTTTGAAATTATCCTTGGGATTGATTTCCTAAGAAAATACCAGTTTGTTCCTTTTCCTCACTTAGATGGAGTGATGGTAATGAGTGGAAGTAATGCTGATTTTCTGAAGGGTGTTCATCCATTTGGAAACATTAATAAAGTTGCATAGAAGAAAGACAAGGGAATGTTGTTGTCTGCTATGTCGATCGACAAAGGGCTGAAGAAGGGTGACGAAACCATACTTGCTGCCTCGGTCGAAATTAAACCTGATGTTAAAATAGAAGTACCTGATTGTGTTGGTGAATTACTTAAACAGTATGCTGATGTTATGCCTCTTGAATTGCCAAAGAAATTACCACCTAGGAGGGACATTGATCATAAGATTGAGTTGCTACCTGGTACGGTTGCTCCTGCACAAGCTCCCTATCGTATGGCTCCTAAAGAACTGGTTGAACTACGCAAACAATTGAATGAATTACTAGATGCTGGGTTGATTCAGCCGTCTAAGGCTCCGTATGGTGCTCCTGTTCTATTCCAAAAGAAACATGACGGAACAATGAGAATGTGTGTGGACTATCGGGCACTGAACAAGGCAACTATAAAGAACAAGTATTCGGTTCCATTGGTGCAAGATTTAATGCACAGGTTAAGCAAGGCATGCTGGTTCACAAAACTTGATTTGAGGGCAGGTTATTGGCATGTTAGAATAGCAGAGGGTGATGAACCAAAAACAACATGTGTAACTAGATATGGTTCCTATGAATTCTTTGTAATGCCGTTTGGGCTGACTAATGCCCAGGCAACGTTTTGCAATTTAATGAACAATGTACTGTTTGACTATCTTGATGACTTCGTTGTTGTTTACTTAGATGATATTGTCATATATAGTCGAACGTTGGAAGAACATGTTAATCACCTAAGTTTGGTTCTATCTCAATTAAGGAAATATACGCTTTATGCCAAGATGGAAAAGTGTGAATTTGCTCAACAAGAAATAAAGTTCTTGGTGCATCTTGTTAGTAAAAACTAGGTTAGAATGGATCCTAAGAAAGTGCAGGCCATTGTTGATTGGCAGGCACCTCGTCATGTAAAGGATTTGAGGTCGTTTCTTGGCTTGGCTAACTATTACCTAAAGTTTATTGCTGGTTACTCAAAGAAGGCAGCGTCTTTGATAGATTTGTTAAAGAAAGAGACAAAATGGGTTTGGTCTGAACAGTGTGAAGAAGCATTTTAGAATTTGAAAAATGCTATTGCATCTGAACCTATACTCAGATTGCCTTATTTTGAGTTACCATTTGAAGTGCACACTGATGCGTCAGACAAGGCGATTGGTGGCGTATTAGTGCAGGAAGGTCATCCAGTGGCCTTCGAAAGCAGAAAGTTGAATGATGCTGAACAAAGATACTCAACACATGAGAAAGAAATGGTTGCGGTGGTACACTGTTTGCATATTTGGAGAGTTTATCTGTTGGGTACTCGATTTGTGGTAAGAACTGATAATGTAGCAAATACATTCTTAAAACACAGAAAAAGTTGATTCCTAAACAAGCACGGTGGCAAGAATTCCTGGCAGAATATGACTTCATGTGGGAACATAAACCAGGAAAACACAACCAGGTTGCGGATGCGCAGAGTAGGAAAGATGTGTTTGTTGCAGTATATTCAATTTCAAAACTGGAAACTTCTTTCTATGATAGAATCAGGTTGTGTGCTGCAAATGATTTGTTATATGTTAAATGGATGGGTCAGGTGCAGGAGGGCACAATGAGACGGTATTGGATCGAGGACGATCTGCTCTATTTTAAAGGGGGGAGAATTGTTGTACCAAATCAGGGCGGGTTGCGCAAAGACTTGATGAAAGAAGCACATGACTCTACTTGGGCTGGACATCCAGGTGTTGAAAGGATGTTAGCCTTACTGTCTCGTGTGTATTTTTGGCCGAAAATGGAAGACGATATAGAGGCGTACGTTAAGACTTGTCATGTTTGTCAAGTCGACAAGACGGAACGTAAGAAGGAAGCAGGTTTGCTGCAACCTTTGCCTATTCCTGAAAGGCCATGGCTATCGGTAAGCATGGATTTCATTTCTGGATTTCCAAAAGTAGATTGCAAAGCATCTATCATGGTGGTAGTTGACAGGTTTTCAAAATATTCTGTTTTTATTGCTGCTCCTGAGTTATGCTCATCTGAAGTTGCTGCTGAGTTATTCTATAAACATGTGGTTAAATACTTTGGTGTTCCGGCTGACATTGTGAGTGATAGAGACACACGGTTCACGGGTAGGTTTTGGACAGCATTGTTCAATATGATGGGAACTGAATTAAAATTTTCTACTGCAAATCACCCACAAACAGATGGACAGACGGAAAGAATTAATAATTTTTTGGAAGAGTACTTGAGGCACTATGTGACTGCAACTCAATGGAATTGGGTGGCATTGTTAGACACTGCGCAGTTTTGCTATAATATGCACAAGCCGTCTACAACAGAAATGAGTCCTTTTGAAATCGTATTAGGCAAATATCCTATGACGCCACTAGATGTTGCTAAATCTAAAAATCAAGGAAAGTGTCCAGCAGCATACAGAGTTGCAAGGGACAGACTTGACATGTTATCTGAGGAACAAGATAGCTTGCGCAAGGCTCAACAGCACATGAAGAAGTATGCTGACCAACATCGTCGCTCAGTTGAGTTCAATGTGGGCGACAAGGTGTTGCTGAAACTTACCCCACAAATCTGGAAACAGATTGTGAGTAAAACCAGACATCGGGGTTTGATTCCTAAGTATGATGGTCCATTTGAAGTGGTAAAACAAGTGGGCGAAGTTGCTTATTGGTTGGAGCTGCCAGAAAGGTTGAAAATACATCCCACTTTTCATGTGAGTTTCTTAAAACCTTACTTTGCAGATGTAGATGAACCGGACAGAAACAGGTCAAAGAGGGCTCCTCCATCAGTACCTACACAGTATGATGCTGAAATTGAGAAGATTCTTGATCACTGGGTTTTGGGCACAAGTAAGAAGAATACAAAGACTGAGTTCTTGGCTCACTGGAAAGGCAAGAGTGCAGCAGATGCTGTTTGGGAGAATGCAAAAGACCTATGGCAGTTTGATGCTCAAATCTATGACTATCTCAAAACAGTCTCGATAAGGACATCGAGTTCAAGTGCTGCGGGTGGTCTGTTAGACCCGCAAACTACTTGATCTAACCACGTGCAGACATGTCAAGGACTTGGGCATTGGTCTTGACATGGATGATGGCAAAACAGTGCAACACAAGTTCATGTGCTTGGGTGTTGGCAAGGCATCTTGAACGTGCATGGCTTACGTGCGGGCTAAGGGTGTTGGCAAGACAACATGTTGTCTTGATGAAGCAAGGCTGTGAAGACTTGGCAATGTCAAGGACAAAGGCAGTTCACCCGAAATTGCTGAAATAAAACTAAGTGTGGAAGACATCTAAAATATTCTAAGTGTTGGAAGCTGGCAAGATTATTCTAAGTGTTGGAACGAAGCCTAAAATATTCTAAGTGTTAGAATATTAGTATTTCATGTAGATAAGAATGTAATTTGAATTAGATTTTATCTGTTGGAAATATAGCTGTTGGAAAGTTAGTTTTGAGCCCTGGGCTGACATGTGTCGGACAGGTGTCATTTCTAACCGCCGCATGTAACTTCCATTGTGCAGAATTTTGATTTAAGGTGAAAATTCTTCTAAGGCAAGGGAGAGAGAGTTTTCTAGCCTTAGACTGATTTGTGAAGCCTTCCTTTGTATTAATAATTGATTAATAAAGGTTGGCACTTGTTCCTGTAAACGCTGCCTGTTTATTGCTTGTTTGACATTGCTGTTTAAGTATTTCTATACTTAGTCAATTCTTTGGGTGTAAGTAGGCTGAAGTATTACAGACGCTGTAAGACTGCCTAGACTGGTGTGCGACAAAAATAAATCAACCCTCTTTCAACGCCTTTGAATATAGGTGTTGTGAGATACCTAACCTTGGCCTCTCTTTCTCGGTCAAGAGATAATGATCCTACAACTTTGACGCCCTCCTTGAGTGCTTTAATTTTGGCCTTCATGGTCTCAAATGCTCAACCACTCCATGAGCAAACTTTCCAAGGAAGTGATAGCCTCTATCATCTCCAACTCAACACACTGGTATCCCTCCAACTCCTTGAATACATTGTCAATCTCTTTAAGGGAGATGTCCTCGAGAGTCTTGAACTTGCCATCGACCAAATTTAAACTTCCGCCTAATATCTTCACGATAATGTTTCAAACCTTATGATACACATGTTTCTAGGTGTGACGTTAATGGTATCCTCGCCAAAATCATGGTTACTTGCTTCAATGGTCGAAGGAGGGTCATATTTTAGCGCCTCGCTTTCTGTAGGATAGAGAACCACTTCTTCACTTCTCTTAAGGTGCTTATTTCGCTTGCGGTTCTTCCTTTAACAATACAACATACATTAGTGGTTCAAGAAGCGTTTGCATCTCGTTTCGTTAGCAATTCCCTAAGAAACAAATCTTTGCTCTGATACTACGTTGTCAGCCACATATAGTCTTACTAATGTTCCGTTTAGTACTTGAAATATTCACAAATCTTTCACGATCTTGTAATCTCAAATAAGCCCATTGAACTAAGATCTCTAAGAGAATGTAAAGAAAGACTTAGAAAGCTATAAGAAGAAGGTTTTGATTGCTTATGGAATGCTTACACTTTGTTGGATTATTTACCAATGAGAGACCCTTCTATTTATAATGCTTCCTAAGGGCCTTTGTGTAAATAATATTTATTTACAAGTCCCCCTAATGGTTTCACATTGGTCCCTCTCAATAACTCTTTAAATGTTCTATGATATTCCAAAGTCTTCCAAGATATTTTTTAATCCATGCTAGAGAATTCTGTGAAATTCAGTAACCTTCTAGAATGTATGAGGGCTTCTCGAGTTTTGTATAAACCACAACTCTAGGATCTTCCCGCCTATCTCAATGAAAAATAAATTTAATAAGTGGAAGTACATGATATTTAGCTTTGTATTTCTATATTTCTTGAATTACATATGCTAGGTCAAATATTTGAGTCATTTAGTTATACGTACATCAATGATTAATGCATAACATTATCAGTTTAATTGTTGCATTCTTAGTTTGCATATTCAGGTTTGAGATATACAATATTACAAAAACTCAGTAACAATGTGTCAACTACTTAATTCATTGGCTGTAGCATAATATCGAGTAGGGTTAGTGTGAAACGTACCAAAATAGTCCAAGATTACTATCCACGGAAGCTGTAAGTCCCCTATATGGGAAACATTTTAGAGATAATGCCAGCGTGCCTCTACACCTTTTGTCGAGTGTATTGGGTCCTCATGATGGGGAATACACATTGGACTCCACATTTAGCTTAGTTTGCTTTACTATCAGTCGTTAGTAGCTCTCGCAGTTCATTCACTCTATTGCATTGACCATAATTACAGTTCAGCTAGTATTCAGTCATCATGTGTAAATGTAGTCCTTGCATCTAAGTAGATCAGTATTCAGTATCTATTTAATGTTCATATATTATACTTGATTTTATGATTGTTTAGTTATGTATTACTTATATTTATTTGATCCTTCATTCTTAGTACCTTCCAAGAACTGACACTTACTATGTGCTACATCTTACTTTGAGGTAGGTTCCGGTTCTCAGCATCTAGATCACGCTTAGATTGGTTCCCGATCATAAGTTGAGCAGCACTAGTAGTGAGTCCTCATTCTTGGAGGACTAGTGACACGTTTATCCTTATCTCTTGTAGCTTTAGTTTTAGTTATGCTAGACTTAGCAAGAGCATCTCTAGCCCTTCTAGATAATAGAGGTTTATTTCAAAACATCGTTGGTTTCAACTTCAGCCTATATATTTGATATCATCCTTATAATAAACTTATCAACTTTTCATATATTGAAGTTATCGTATAGGGGTATTCCCCATTTTATCATTTTTAGTGTATCGTATGTTTTAAGTTTCCACGCTAATAGGTCCATGTTGCGTACTGCCTCCACCAAAGGCGCAAATGTTGGTCCGCTTCAAGAACCTCTCTGTCCCCAAATTAATTTCCAGAAGCTCTAGGGAACACCTCCATGATGCAAACCTGTTTCGGGATGAAAACTCTGAAAATAAAAGTCAAAATAGACTGAATTAAAAGGTCAATCTATGTGAGGGACGTTTTAGGTATTTTAGTGGCTTTTTATACATTGAATTTAACTTATTTTATACCCATTCCCACACCATAACAAATCCCCAAATTAAAAACCCAATTTCTTTAACTTATCTCTAAATTCTTAGTGAACAGTAGCTCTATGGAAGAAGAAGGTAAAAGCTTCAACTAGGGTTCAAGAACAAGGTTTTTCTAAATTTATCCTTAAGGATTGACAAGGTAATATAATTGGGGTTTTTTTTATAATTAACTATTGCATGATGATGTTGGTTAATTTAGTGGATAAATATCATGGATTTGGTATGATATTTTGAAAGGATTTCTTGGTGGCCATTGGTAAGATCATCAAGGACTTGAACGTTGTATTGTAGTATTTTTTGTTTATCCTTGGTAATATTTATTATTGCAGTATGAATGATGAAATTATGAATATACGATCATGCAATTAATATAATGGTTGTGAGTTGATGATAAATGTACTAATATGAGGGAGTAAAGGTAAGCCCCATGTACATCGTATGACTCAGTTATGAAGTAATGTTCTCACATGATGTTGTGTTTTTGTTGAAAGGGATTTCTTATACTAAAAGCTATTATCTATGCACATGTTATATGAGGGTTCCTCAGCACTTTGTTATGAATTAATTTTAAGAAAGGATGAAAGATACTTCAAAAAGGGAATTTATCTTAGCACGGAATGTACTTGAAAATGAGTGTTGTTCCTTCACAAAGGAGGATATGTTTACCTGATGTTCTCATGAAGTGGAAACTAATTCTAAATAGCATAAATAGGGTTTCTATTAACAAACTCCTAGTTCTTTAACAATGTGCCCCGTTTGAAACCTTACCTAGTAGATCAACCAAGATACTATATGAATGATTATATCTTACCTTAGCAAGTAGAACACCCTCCTTTCAGTGTGACAGTATGACACCAGACTCCATGTAGCTCACATGGTGTATGTCGTCTATAACAAATGTCGCGACCCGAGAGTATACCCTAGAAGAAATGGTATTCTCAAATCATGGTACGGTGTACCTCTTGGAGGTCATATACAAGCCCTTTGACATCATTCATCACACACACAATCATTCATCACACACAAACACACACACACAAATATATATATATATATATATATATATATATAGTGTGAATTTAAAACTTTTCACAACATCATATCAAAATCTCTTTATAGTAAACATAGGAAATACAATGTCTCATTGTCGCCATATTATACACATGAATATCTTGGGTCATAGCCAATACATCAACTAAATAGAAATAAAAAGTATTTTACAATGTTTTCAACAAGAAAAGTTAATCATAGATATGTCTTCGAATCAATCGAGGACACCACAACTTTATTGAAAGCATGCTAATATCAAATCTTCAATTCCAATGACTCCTCCCAAATTCCACATACACCTTTAGATATAAGAAAATATATATATGAAATTAGTACATAGGATGCACTAAGTATGGTGATATGCAATAAAATATGCTAAAAAAGGACATTTGTATAAAACATGCTCTTTTTGAAGAAACTTCATAAAATAAGCATAAGAACAGGAAGCATCACTAGATTGTGCAGCAGACCCAAACAGTGTGCCGGTCAGTATGCACCCCTCTTCAGACTTTAAGTTAGTTACTACGCTGGGCGCCACCTTCGTTAGTGCCAGGGGGTAGGATTTCTTAGCTTGTAACATAGGCTCAGGGTCAGGTAGGGTATATTTAGGTATATTTTAGTGGCTTTTTGTCCTCCTTTACATATCAGCTAAGAGTCCTACCTTTTTATCGTTTTATATCGCCGTATTTCTCAATTTTCTTTAACCTTGCCATTCTCCCTTTCTTCTCCTTATGTGTAAGTGACTTTTCTTTTTTCTTGTTTTTTTTTGTTTTAAATCAAATTTGTTTTATTCTTTCTTCCTTTTTATTCTTTCAACACCACTTTCCGTAGTATTCCTTAGAATAGCCACCCTCAACTCATGATTTTACGGTGATTCAAGGTTCACAATACCCAAGATTGGGTCAGGGCCATGACACGGTTTATTTCTGGAATAGCCACCCTCAACTTATGCCATGTGTATAAGCTGAGGTGCACATGTCCTAGGAGGGACAATGGCCAACACATTATTCTTAGAGAAGATCAGTTGGGGTGAAAAACCAAGATCTATTTTAAGGTAAAATCATTTTGATCAATAAGGGACTAACTTCATTTGGTTTTCTGTTAATTTCGTCTCAAGATTGACTATTTTGAACAAGGGCCCATGATCCTTTCCTAATTTTTTATTACGTCTTACTTTTACCAGGACTAACCAGGCAAGTTCTAGCTCACTACCAATGGTGCACCATTCGACTTTTCCTTACACTCACTTCACAACCCATTACTCTACAAGATTATACGACACCTAGTTCGAATCTTAGATTTAGGGTCATGCCGTAGTGTATCTCTATGTCATGCTTAGAACCACACATTTATGAGTTACTATGCCTAGTCATGCATCATTTTCATTACATCAGCATATCATTTCTATTTAATTTATCATTCCTTAGAGTTATAACACAAGATATTGACATGCCGGTTCAATAATAAAAATAATTAGTCTCTTGGGGAAAAAGAACACAGGCAAGAAAACCCCAAAACAGGATCCTGAGTTGGGCTACGCAGACTTCACCTTGCCACTCACTTTCCATTTACCGCACCCCAGCAAAAAGATATGCAATTGTACCCAATGCATAAAACAATCTAAAATAATAGAGTGCTAGGTGAAGCAAACCTGAGGTACAAAGCATCGGTGATCAACATGCTCGTGGGTCCGGTGTCCGGGAACCCACTCCCTTTGTAGTCTGGACACCCTCAGTAGTGTCCCAAAATTAACGGCACCATCAGTAGTGCCTCTCTCAACAATCACAACACCATCAGTAGTGCTCATCTCCTCCTTAACAACTTTGGAGCTAGACGCCCCAGCAGCCAACTCAATAGCCCTCAATTGACGGGCCTCCTTATCAGCAATCAAGGCTCTCCTCGTAGCCTCCAACTCTCAAAGCTCCCTATTTTGATCCGTATACTCATCCTCATCTTGAAATCTACGCCTCTTGGCATGATCTCGTGGTGGAGGTGGTGGCGCTGCAGCAGTGGAGAATAAGGCTACCAAAACAGTATCCTCGGAGGGCTTTGCAGAAGGGGCATCAGACTCGGGCACCCTAGCCTCTAGAATCGTGTCCAGGTCCGCTCTCTGACTCTAAACAACAACTTGAAGGGTCTACACATCCATCATAGGGGAAGGATGGGCTAGCACATTCAATTTATAAGCCTCCAAGCACTGATGAACCTCAATATTCTTCCTCTCCATTTGTTGGGCCATCTTCCGCTTTATGCGCTCCTCAGCCTGAGCCATAGACCTCTACATCCACGACTCAATAAGACGCAGAAGAGTGGCTATTTGGGCCTTAAGTTTCTAGACCCTGGCAAGTGGGACCAGAGTGGCAGAGGGAGTCGAGCGAGAGAAGGCCGGAGCGGTGCTACCACCCGGGATACACTCGACTGGGTGGTGTCACGAGGCTCATATGTAGTCTGGGTAGCTGTTTGGGCTTGGTCTATAGTATCCACAAGGTTCTCACCAAGCGAAGGCATATCCGGGCGGAGCCCTCTGTGTGGGGACAACTCATTTGAGGCCAATATCAATAGTGCCCAGCGGTGTCTTGATCTAATCTATGAGCCAAATAGGCACACCTGTGGACCTTTCCAAAGAAAACATGATTCATAGAAATGGGTAACTAGTCGTTACCTTGAAGGCGCTCTCGTGCATGATCGCCTAAAAAAGCAAAGTGAAGTCCACGTCGAACCCCGCTATCATCGCCATGATCAGAACTGTGCGACCCCATCTGACAATATTGTCTGCACCAGTAGGGTAAAGGCAGTGGCAGACTATCAACCACAAGAACATGGCCATGAAGGTCAGGTTAGCCTTCTTGATGGATCCCTTAGGCTTATGTACCTAGTCAGTAGCCTCTCTATCAATGGACAAGTACTGGGCAATCCACCTCTTGGTGGTCTCTCTCAACTTTGTCTCACGCATGAACGTCCATCATTAACAAGTTTCCACCGATAATCAAACTCAGTGATGAGAGACGTACAGGTTGAATCAAAATCCTCACCGTATAGATACCCACGGATGGCTGGCAAGGAGATGTCAACCCGCTTGCCGTGGACTCGGATGTCATCTAGCGGGGCATGATTGGGGAGGGCTGCCAGACTGTCTATCTCGAATTGGAGAGTCTCCACATATGAGGCGTAGAACTCTCTACCCAACTCCTCATTGTATCGGCCCACATCACGAATTGTCCATTCTAGCTGGTTCCTGGTGAAAAAGCTACGGATTTTCGTCATGGTAGGAAGACTCCCTGTAAACCCTAAACCCTAAACCCTATAATTCGGCAGCTTTGCGTCTGTGTACACCTGAAACTGCCCCTCAACACACCACCGATTGGGCTGGTCGGCAATCAGGGCGGGGACTACAATTTGTGGTGTTGGAGTGGAATCAACACTATCGGCCTCATCAAACGAGTCAGACTGGGACGCAGTGTCTAGAGAAGAAGCATCTGCCAACCCAGAGACCTTTTTAGAACCTAAAATATCCTCAAAATTGGAAGCATCACTAGATTGTGCAGCAGACCCATAAGGCGTGCCACTCAGTATACACTCCTCGTCAGACTTAAAGGTAGTGACTACACTGGGCGCCACCTTTGTTAGGGTGGCTCTGGTTGTGCGTGCAGCCCGTGCAAGAGTGACAGTGCCTGGGGGCACGTATTTAGGGTTACGCTCATCGTCAGAGCCAATGACCAATCAGGCAGATGGGCTGACGGACTTTGAACACCCACGTGAGTATACTCGATCTGGCGTTGGTACCATGAGTGTTAGTAACTCCATATAACTATAATTTGTACCATTAAAACCAAACAAGTTAGAAGAAAACAACAACGTAAAACCAAAAATGAACTCGTAGTGCGGCAGTTGCAGTACTACATGATGAACCCATTGAAGGTACGTTGGAAGCGTGACGGACCGTCCTGGGGGTCCATCATGAAACACCTAGGAAAAATTTTAGACTTTTATGGAAGAAAGTCTCTGACAACCGTGACAATTATGCAGGACAGACCGTCCTAGGCATGATGATCCATCACAGAGGTCCATCGAGGGACACTTTCGAAAAATTTTGACTCTCAGAAAGAAAGTCTCTTACAACCATGAAGGTTGTGCGGTACAGACTCTTCAGGGTCTGCGTGCCCGTCATAAGTGTCTGTAGGGGGACACTTAGAAATTATTTTGAGACCCTAAAAAACAGGGTCTCTTACAACCTTGACGATTGTGCAGGACGGACCATCAAAGATATGACGGTCCATCGTCTGGGTCTGATTCTGTCTTACAATGACAGAATTGAGAATGCATAACTCGTCCCCTAAATTTTCTAATAGGAACTAAACTTATCAACCCATAATTCCTAACCAATTTACCCACATTCCTATGGATATAATTTCTTGAGTTTTGGCATGCAATTTCGGAGAACTATCATCCTTGGTTCGAAACAAATATCAGAAATAGACACCCCCCATTTGATTTAGTTAACACAACAACGCCATTCGTTTTTACAATAATAACGGTCTAAAGGCACTTAGGATTGTCGAGATGAGGTCTTAGCATGAACTAGGGGTCAAATTTCAAACACCCACACATTTAGAAACATGTATTTTAGCATGGAAAACCAAGAAAGAAATGAAGATGAGTGGGAGAGAAGAAGCACATACCTGATAATGAAGTCAATAAAGGAAAAATGCAACACCACAAAGCGTTGAGTAGCACACTAAACCAAGACTCCGACCAGTAAAGAACGGGAAAATACTTTTGGAGTCGGGAGAAGAAGGGTTTTGGGGACTATGGGTAAAGGAAAAAAATCAGAAAATTAGAGAAAATAAGAGTGTTTGGGGAGATGAAGAGGGAGAAAATGAAGGAAGTGGGGGAAAGAATCGGTTAGAATAAGGTAGTGGGAAGTTAAAATGTTTTAAAACTTTTAATATTCGCCGATCGGGTCGGGTCTGGTTGACGGGTTTTGACGTAACGAGTCCTCATTGACGGTCCGTTGCAACATCGACGGTCTATCGTGTAGGTTCGTCATTAGCTCCCTAACTTAGAAAAACACGAAAAAGTACATAAGCACTACGGATGCTTGCAACGGTCCGTCGCAAGCATGACGGTCTGTAAAGGGTCTGTCAAAGGGTGCTGCAGACAAATTTTTTGCAGATTTTCTTGTGATGTGATACTTAAAAACTTTAATACCCATTAATGTATTATTTTTGTATTTTATGGACATTTTTTTGGACACGGACCCTAAACTATGCTCTAGCCAACACTTCTAACAAAAAGAAAACAAATATTTAGATGGGACGTTTAAGGAAATAAAAGCAAAGAAACATGCAACTATAACTACAAAATTACGAAAAACCTATAGTTGCCTATAGGATACATATCGGGTTGCCTCCCAACCAGTGCTTGATTCAACGTTGTGGCACGACGTAGGGCACTTCATTACTCAGACTTCATCATGATGGTATGCCTAGATAACTTCATTCGCCATTTTAGCGTTACCTAGATAGATTTTGATTCGTTGTCCGCTCAAATTAAACCGCACACCCTCCTTGTTATCCAACTCAACCGCTCCATGAGGGAATAGTTGGGTGATCAAGTAAGGACTAGTCCATTTGGACTTGAATATGTTCAAAAACAAACGCAACCTAGAATTGAATAAAAGCATCAAATCCCCAACCATAAAATCACGTTTCTCAATCTTTTGGTCCTGGTACTTCTTCATATATTCTTTGTAGAGGGATGAACTTTCATAAGCTTTTAGGCAAAATTCATCAAGCTAGTTCAACCCAGTTAACCTCTGTTCAGCAGCATCATTCCAATCATTTTTCAACTTTTTCATTGCTTACAAGGCTTTATGCTCTAATTCAATAGGTAAGTGACAAGCCTTCACATGTAAAAGTTTGTATGGGGACATTCCTATGTGAGTCTTTTATTCTGTCCAATAGGCCCAAAGAGCATCATCAAGCCTCCTTGACAAATCCCTTCTACTAGCATTCACCGTTTTCGACAAAATCTGCTTAATCTCCCTATTTGACACCTCAACTTGGCCACTAGTTTGAGGATGATAAGGAGTGGCCACATTATGGAGAACCCCATATTTCTCTAGTAATCCCATAAAAAATTTGTTGAAAAAGTGGGATCCCCAATTACTAATAATATCCCTTGGGTGATAAATCGGGAAAATATATTCTTTTTCATGAACATGGTGACACATTTCCTTCATAATTTGCGAGTGCGATAGCTTCCACCCATATAGACACATTATCGACCGCTACTAGAATGTAATTCATCCCATGAGAAATAACAAAACGGATCATAAAGTCAATACCCCAAACATAAAATAGCTTAATAACAAGAACGGGATTTAAAAGGAGATCTTGCTTTCTCGATATGCCACTATCTCTTTTGAATCTATCACATTCCTTGGAGAACTCACGAGCATCTTGGTGAATACTTGGCCAATAGTAGCCATATTGCAAGATCTTGTGAGCGGTCCGGATACCACTATGATGTCCACCTACGGGTAAAGAATGGCATGCCTCTAAAACACTCAACATCTCAACTTCTGGCACACAAATCCCAACAAGCTCATCGACACAACTCCTACACAAGTATAGCTAATCTAAAAAGAACCTTTTCATATCATACATGAACTTTTTTTTATGAAAGTACAAGTCTGGTGGGATGATATCGCTAGCCAGATAATTCATAAAATCTGGGAACCATGGAATCAAATCTTGAGAGGCGGCCAATACATGCTCATAGGAGAGAATCACATTGATTTTAGTCTTATCCCCCAACTCTCTCATTGCTTCATCTTCTAAACGGGACAAGTGATCAGCAACATGAGTTTTTGGTACCTTTTCTATCAATCACCTCAAAGTCAAATTCTTGCAATAGTAATACCCAACGAATCAACTTCGGTTTCTCATCCTTCTTTGCCATCAAATATCTCAAAGCAGAATGATCAGTATGCACTATAACCCTAGTGCCAAGCAAATAGGAGTGAAATTTCTCAAAAGCAAAGACTACTACAAGGAGCTCTTGCTCAGTCACAGTGTAGTTCTTTTGGGCTTCAGTTAGGGCTTTACTAGCATAGTAAATGGGGTGAAGGATTTTGTCCCTTCTTTGTCCCAATACCACACAAAGAGTAACCCCACTAGCATCACGTATTATCTAAAATGACTTGCTCCAATCTGGTGAAATAACGATAGGTGCAGACACCAACCCTTCTTTCAACTCACCAAATGCCTTAAAATAGGATTCATCAAAATAAAACTTACACTCTTTCTCAAGCAACTTGCTCAGAGGATGCATAATTTTTGAAAAATCCTTCATGAACCTCCAATAAAAACCTGCATGCCCAAGAATGCTTCTCACTTTTATCGAGATAGGTGGGGAAGCCTCTCTATTACCTCAAATTTAGTTCGATCAACCTCTATATCCTTCTATGAAATGTGATGACCGAATATATATACCTCTTTCACCATGAAGTGAGGTTTTTCCTAATTTAGTACTAGATTGTAGTATTCACACCTCTTAAGAACCTCAAACAAATGCCTCAAATCCCGCTCAAAGGAGTAACCAACCACAGAAAAATCATCCATAAACACATAGATAGTGTCCTCCACCATATCGTAGAATATCAACATCATACATCTCTGAAATGTGGCGGGTGCATTCTAGAACCCAGCTGCATTCTCTTGAACGCAAAGGTCCCATATGGACAAGTAAATGTGGTTTTAACTTGATCTTTCGGAGTAATAGAAATCTTATTATACCCTCAAATAACCATCAAGAAAACAGTACCATATTTTTTCAGAAAGTCTAACCAACATCTCATCCATGAAGGTGATACGCTCAAACTTACTTCTCAAATAAGAAGTAAAGCGGTCGTTTCAAATAAATAATCCAACTAATGAGGTTGGGATCGTTCCCACGAGGAAAATAGTTTAGACTTAACTTCAATCTGTTATTACTATTGTTTGATCAAGTGAAGATTGAGTTGTATGGGAGCTTAGTGAACCACATAGCAGCCTCTCCCGTCAGTGAGAGAGGAAACACTCTGAGACCCATTACATCTAAATCCAAATCAGGCCTCCCTACACAGATTTTACACACTACCCTTACCTTAGCTATATGGGCATGTGGATCCTAAGAAGGAAGCCCTGAAAACAAACATCTGGTAGTGAGCATTTGCATCAGGCTACTAGTTACCACAAAGGTGTGGCCTGTGGGTAGAGGAGGCAAGAAAACTGGCCCATCCGAGTCTGCTATGTTATTATAGCCTCTATAGTATGCTTGGGGCCGTGGAACAGAATTTTGTTCCCTCTGTTGGTGTCACCCGAAGCATCGGGTAACATCTGACCATGCACATCAACCAGGGATGGGATGTTCTGGTTTGGATCATCATCATTTATTCCCAAGTGTCGATTCATATTGCGCAGTGTACTCTCTAATTCGTGATCGTAGGGAAACAAGGGTTCTCTTCCTGATCGTGTATTTGGCATACAAGGAGGATAGTTCTAAAAAAAATCAAAAACAATAAAACAAAGTAAAATCAAGAAAATATCAACTAAACTATAGTAATATGTTCAAGTTAATCTAAAAACTACTTTCCCAAGCAACGGCGCAAAAAATTGATACGCTCAAACTTACTTCTCAAATAAGAAGTAAAACGGTCGTGTCAAGTAAATAACCCAACTAGTGAGGTTGGATCGTTCCCACGAGGAAAATAGCCTAGACTTAACTTATACCTGTTATTACTATTGTTTGATCAAAGACTTCCTTGGAAAGTAAAAAACAATAAAAGGGGGGTTTCTAATTCTTAATGAATGAAATAACTAACGCAATTGAATGAGACAGTTAACAGCTTTGAATGTTGGATTTTAATCAATTAATCATAGTAACTAGGGTTTACGTGTTCCCCACAGGTTCATAACTTGATAATTCTAACTATAACAATTCTTTTCTAGTATCTTGCATGCAAAGTAATAAGTTATGTATTTCGAAATCCTTGGTCCGGCATCTAGAAAATCTCACTTCGCACCTTGGTCCGGCTACGTGTGTTGCTTTCCTAACCCTTATCTTTACCTCATATTAAGCATCGTATTCGATATTTGACTAAGTTATTACCTACCAATCAATACTAGCCTATTAGATAGTATATACTAAATCTATGTTGATAATTCTTTTCCTATTATCTACCTCCTTGGTCCATCAAGTAGCATTAAGGCGAGTTCTAACGTTGTCCATCCGTTAAAAAGAGTTCTAAGCGAAAGAATTATTAATACATGCAAGAAACTATTCTAAAATTGTTATTTTAGTTAGGTTTTGTCTCATTATTTGCCTATGGTTCACACAATCTTAGTTATGGAGTTTAGTTACCCATAGTCATAATCACAATATTTAAATATATTAAATAAGAATTCATGTACTTACTTCAATGAGAAAGAGTAAAATCCTAATGTTTGCGTGATTAATCACCAAAAATCACCAACAATCAATGATAATCAAAAGTCTAACAATACAATGTTCTCTAATACGGTGTCTAACAATACGGAGTCTAACAATGATCCATAGTCTAACCTCAAAACGAGGTTTTTCGAACTATTTATAGAAAATAAAAACCTAATTAAACAAGGACTCTATTTGTTGGAAATTTGCTAAAACGTGGGTGGGTCGACGGACCTTGTGACGGATTGTCGTGGTCACGACGGACCGTCATGGACTCCGTCGTCCCATACTTATGCAATTTATTCTGCTGCTATTCTTCATTACTCTCGACGGCAAGTATGACGGACCCTCATAGGCACAACGGTCCGTCGAGGGTCTTCATTCCAAAACACTTCAACTCTTGGAATATGGGTACTGGGATTACTTCTTTGAACTTCATGATGAACCTGCAGGACGGACCGTCATAGACACGACGGACCGTCATAGGCTTTGTAACCCCACACCTGGTCAGACTTCCCCATCTTCCTTCAGCAGCTACAGTACGCTGCCACCTACGGACCGTCACAAGCACGACGGACCGTCATAAGCTCCGTAGGTGGTCTCTTCTGGATTTCTTCGCTCAAAATCTCCGCATTAAGCTTTGGACAGATTTCCTGCAAAATAAAAATAAACTTATATAAAAATTAGCAAAAAAAGGCTTTTGGACACACTAAACTTAAGGAAAAAATATTAATAATACCGTGAAACAACGGTATATCAACACCCTCAAGTTAAATTCGTTGTTTCTCCTCAAGCGACGCACTATGACTCAATACAAAATCTTTGTACAATAGTATCCATGTTTTATCCTTCGCAATCATTTAGGTATCAATCCCAATTAATCTCATCAAATCTATGCATGCTATCTCTATTTGTCTTGAAATATGTGGGATCAGAACATGAAACAGACTCACCATGCACTAACACCTATCCTCTTCAATTTCTCACCGAGGTGCTAACAATTCCGGTATTACAACTAGTGTCATCACTTTAAAATAAAATCCTCATTTTTCACACAATGATTTCGGTTTGAGTATAAGGATTAATTTTCAACACTCCTTCTCAGAACAAAGTCACACTCATTCATACATATTTCCTCAAGCTTGCCCTTATTTTCACTGCCTTAAGTTCGCTATACAACCCATAGGATCAAGATAGGACTATTTTAGCTAGTAACAGAGGCATAGGGTCAGGTAGGGTATATTTATGTATACTTTAGTGACTTTTTGCCCTCCTTGACATATCGGCTAAACCTTCCACTTTCTATCATTTTATCTCGCCCAGTTTTTCATATTCTTTCACCTTGCTATTTTCTCTTCTTTCTTCATTTGTGCAAATGACTCTCTTCTATTCTTGCTTGTATTTCTTGTATATTTTTCTTTTTCTTTACATTTATTTCAACTAATTGTTGAGTCACTTTACTTTTCTTCTTTCTCTCTCTTTTTTCTTTCAACCCCACTTTCCAGAATCTTCCTCATAATAACCACCCTCAACTCATGGCTTTGCCATGAGTCAAGGTACACAATACCCAAAGTTGGGTCAGGGCCATAACGAAGGTTGTTTCATGCATTAGCCACCCTCAAATTATGCTTTTAACATAAGCTGAGGTGTAGATGTCAAAGGAGGGACCAGGGCCAACACATTGTTCCCAGAAAAGATCAGTCGGGGTTAAAAAGAAAGGTCTAAGTTAAGCTCAGATAATTTGGATCAAAGAAGGATAAATTTCATTTGGTTTCTTTTATTTATGCTAGAAATGGGCTATATTGAATAAGGGTCTATGATCCTTTCCTAATCATCTATTACAGCTCACTTTTAGCAGGACTAACCAGGCAAGTTCTAGATCAGTACCAATAGTGGACTATTCAAATTTTCCTCACACTCAGTTGACATCTAATAACTATACCAGATTATCAGACACCTAGTTTGAATTTTAGACTTAGGGTAATGAAATGGTGTACCTCTATGTCATGCTTAGGGCCACACAATCATTAGTTGTTATGCCTAGCCATGGATCATTTTCTAGTTTATCAGGATATCATTTCAGCCATCATGCTCCAAAATTAAACTATGTACAAAAGATATAAACATCCGGTTCAACAGAAAAAGTAATCAGTCTTTTGGGGAAAAAGAACACAGGCAAGAAAACCCAAAAGAGGAAAGTTAATTGCGCTACTCAGACTTCACCCTAACACTCACTTGAGGATAGTTCTAAAAAAATCAAAAACAATAAAACAAAGTGAAATCAAGAAAATATTAACTAAACTATAGTAATAAGTTCAAGTTAATCTAAAAGCTACTTTTCCGGCAACGGCGCCAAAATTTGATACGCTCAAACTTACTTCTCAAATAAGAAGTAAAGCAGTTGTGTCAAGTAAATAACCCAACTAGTGAGGTTGGGATCATTCCCACGAGGAAAATAGTCTAGACTTAACTTCAACCTGTTATTACTATTGTTTGGTCAATGACTTCCTTGGAAAGTAAAAAACAATAAAAGGGGGGTTTCTAATTCTAAATAAATGAGAATAACAAACGCAATTGAAAGAGACACTTAACAGCTTCAAATGTTGGATTTTAATCAATTAATCAAAGTAACTAGGGTTAACGTGTTCCCCACAGGTTCATAACTTGATAATTCTAACTATAACAATTCTTTCCTCGTATCTTGCATGCAAACTGATAAGTTATGTATTTCTAAATCCTTGGTCCGGCATCTAGAAAATCTCACTCCGCACCTTGGTCCGTCTACGTGTGTTGCTTTCGTAACCCTTATCTTTGCTTCATATTAAGCATCATATTCGATATTTCAGTAAGTTAGTACCTCGTACCAATCAATACTAGCCTATTAGATAGTATATACTAAATCTATGGTGATAATTATTTTCCTATTATCTACCTCCTTGGTCCGGCAAGTAGCATTAAGGCGAGTTCTAACGTTGGCCATCCGTTAAAAAGACTTCTAAGAGAAATAATTATTAATACATGCAAGACACTATTCTAGAATTGTTATTTTAGTTAGGTTTTATCTCATTATTTGTCTATGGTTCCCACAAAACTAGGTATGGAGTTTAGTTACCCATAGTCATAATCACAATATTCAAATATATTAAATAAGAATTCACGTACTTACTTCAATGAGAAAGAGTAAAATCTAAAATTTTGCTTGACTAATCACCAAAAATCACCAACAACCAATGATAATCAAAAGTCTAACAATACAATATTTTCTAATACCGTGTCTAACAATACGGAGTCTAACAATGATCCAGAGTCTAACCTCAAAAATGAGGTTTTTCAAACTATTTATAGAAAATAAAAACCTAATTAAACAAGGACTCTATTTGCTGGAAATCTGCCAAAACGCGGATGGGTCGATGAACCTCGCGACGGCTTATCGTGGTCAAGACGGACCGTCATGGAATCCGTCGTCCCATACATATGCAACTTCTTCTGCTGCTATTCTTCATTACCCTCGACGGCAAGTATGACGGACTGTCATAGGTACAACGGTCCGGCGAGTGTCTTCGTTCCAAAACACTTCAACTCTTAGTATATGGGTACTGGAATTACTTTTCTTAACTTCATGACGAACCTGCAGGACGGACCATAGAGTAGCTGCACTACGCTGCGACCTATGGACAGTCACAAGCACGACGGACCGTCATAAGCTCCGTATGTGGTCTCTTCTACATTTCTTCGCTGAAAATCTCCGCATTCAGCTTTGGATAGATTTCCTGCAAAATAAAAAGAAACTTATATAAAAATTAGCATAAAAAGGCTTTTGCACACACTAAACTTAAGGAAAAAGTATTAATAATACCGGGAAACCACAATATATCAGAAGGTCATAGGAACATGGGTTTTTTCGATTTAATCATTTAATTTCTGGTGATCCATATACACCCTCAAACCAGTCACCGGCCTCATTGGAACAAGCTAATTTTTCTCATCGGGGAGCACAGTCACTCCCCCTTTCTTAGGTACACACTGAACAGGGCATACCCAACTACTATTAGCTATTGGATATATCACTTATGTATCCAACCACTTAATAATTTCCTTCTTCACTAACTCTTGCATAGGTGGATTTAGACGTCTCTGATGCTAAATACTTGGCTTATGATCAGGCATGTGTTGGATTTTATGAGAACAAATACCGTGAGGGATCTTATTAATATCCACAATAGTCCACCTAAGAGCTCTTTTGAAACTTTTTAACACTTTCACCAAACTCTCAACTTGATGAACATTCAAATATGATGCAATAATAACTGACAAAGTTTTATATTTTCCCAAGAATACAAACCTCAAATAGGTGGTAGAGGATTAACTTCTAATTTTTGAGCCTTGTCAATATATTTTTTTGCGGATGGAGATTCGCGATGTTGAATATCTTACTCAAATTTCTTTGGTTTAAAACAAACATTACCTCGGTCAAGAGCCGCGACCAATGACCCATACTCTTCAATGCCATTAGTATAAAAATTCATGATCACTGCCGCCAATGCTTCTACACCCAGACGCTCTTCAATTTGTACCTCAGATGACTCTTCAACTCCGTAGGATATAGTAGATATGGATTGGATCTGACCACTCTGCCTCATGGACCTACAAATATTGAAGGTCAATTCTTCATTATTCCATCAGAATTTCATCTATCCCTTTTCTATATCAACCAAGGATCTACCCATAGCAATGAATGGCATCCCAAAAATAATAGGAACCTCAAAGTCGATATCACAATCAAGAATCACAAAATCGGCCGAAAATATGAACGACTTCACTTTTACTAGCACATCGTGGAGCATACCAATAGGCCTTTATACCGTTCAATCGGCCATCAGTAGCCACCTCGCGGTGAGCTTTGGGTCACCCAAACCCAACTTCTTGTTAATAGAAAGGGAATGAGATTTATGCTTGCCTCAAGATCACATAATGCTTTTGCAAAACGTAATAACGCCATTGTACAAGGAATCATGGAAGCACCCAGATCTTTTTTCTTTTAAACTGGAGATCTTGTAGCAATAGCACTACAGTGTTGCATTCTATCATCATCCTCATAGGTGACTGATCTTTTCTTCGTAACCAAATCTTTCATGAACTTGGAATAATCGGGCATTTGTTCAAGAGCTTCTACCAAAGGGACATTGATAGAAAGCTATTGCAACATCATTATAAAACGCTGGTATTTACCATCCTCAATTTTTTACTAACATTTGTAGGAAAGAAGGTGGTGGTCTTGGCATGGGGGTCACCTTTTGGGACACTTCTACACCTTTTACCGTCTTATCTTCTAACTCAGTACTAACCTCCACTACTATATCATCATCTCTTATCACCTATTCTAGACCAGACAACATAGGCAGATCAATGGTTTGCTTACTACCCCGAGTAGTGATTGCCATATAACGCCCATCATTTTTTGAATTTTGGACAGTGTTTCTAGGAATAGTGCCTGGTTGCCGTGTGTTCGTAGTTGCAGTCAATTGGTCCATTTGCAACTCAAGATGCTTAATCGAGATTGCATGTGTACAGACTTTATGCCCTATACCCGCTAAGTCATTCCTTAACTCTTTAGCGTGCTCATCACTAGCATCGAACCTCCTCATCATTTTATGCATCATATCCTCAACTTGCGCCATACTACCCCCACCATCCCTAGGATCAACTTCACGATTTCAAGGTGGAACATAAGGCCCACTTTTATCATTTCTGTTACCATAGTTACCCTAGTTGAAGTTGTTGTCACGGTTGTAATTCCGATCTCGGACATAATGACCCTCACAATTATAATTACCATAGTTTTGACCTTGGTTTCCTTGACCTTGGATCCAATTCTACTGATTGGAGCCTTGGGCGTTCAGTCTGAAACCCCACATCTGATTATTTATCGCATAGGAGTCCTCTTCAAAATAATTTTCATCATTTGGCAGTGTTAGTTTAGACAAGTAGTTCACCGTATTTACCTTTTCCACACCCTCAGCAACATGTTTTAACACCAACCTGAGCTCAATTCTCATTTGATCTATGTTCTCACGAAGATCATCTACAACTAATTTGTGTGCGGATTGGACTGTGAAGGTATTTCTCCCAATATCTCACTTCCAAGTACTCAAAGCTTTATTATTTTGGGAGATTTTCTCTTATTTTTCAGCAATCTTGGCATAAGAGCATTCCCCATAAGAACCACCCACTAGTATCCAACACCGTTGTTATTATCATGTTGTCCCTGATAGAAATACTCTTTCAGAGGCTCATCATCTATGTGGTGATATGGGACACTTCGCAAGAATGAAGTGAACCAATCCCAAGAACTGATAAATGACTCTCCCAGTAGTGCCACAAAGTTGTTCCCTCTGTCTTTGTGGTTTTATTTCTTAGACACCGGGTAGTAGCGTGCTAAAAAGCATCCCTTAGTTGATTCAAAGTGAAGATTGAGTTATAGGGGAGCTCAGTAAACCAGATAGCAGCCTCTCGTGTCAGTGAGAGAGAAAAAACTCTTAGACCGATTGTATCCATATTCAAATCAGGCCTCCCTACACAACTTTTGCACACTTCCCTTACCTTTGCGATGTGGGCATGTGGATCCTCAAACGGTAGCCCTGAAAGCAAACCTCTGGCGTGAGAATTTGCATCAGACTACTTGTACCACAAAAGTGTGGGTGTGTGGTAGGGGGGCAAGACGAGTGGCCCTTTAGAGTCTTCGATATTTTCATAGCTCCTATAGTACTCATGAGGGCGTTGAGAGGGAGGTCTTCTCCATTTTTCACCTTTCCTATGAATATCAGGTAATACGGGGTCATGACCGTCGACCAATGGTGGCATTTGCGGGTCGAATCACACCTTGGATGCCCAAATGTTGATTCATTCTTCTTAAAGTACGCTTTATTTTGGTGACATGTTCAACTACGGGTATTCCTTTACTCTGTGTGTTTGGCATATAAAGAAGTTAGACGTCTAGGAGACAAAAACAAAAATAAAAAGTAAGATTAGGAAAATGTTGACTAAACTTAGGTAATACGGTTAAAGTTAATCTAAAAGCCACTTTCGCCGGCAACGGCGCCAAAATTAGATACACTCAAATTTACTTCTCGAAACCAAGTAAAAGTGGTCGCATCAAGTAACGAAACCAACTAGTGATGTTGAGATTGTTCCCACGAGGAAAACGGTTCAGTCTTCACTTTATTCAATTATTACTTCTATTTAGTCAATTATTTCCTAGTATCTTGCATGAAAAGTGATAAGTTAGGTATCTCAAAATCTTTGGTCCAAAATCTACAGAATTTCACTCTGAACCTTGGTCCGTCTACGTGTGTTGCTTTACTAAACCTTATCTTTACATCATATTAAGTATCATATTCAATATTTGACTAAGTTGTTACTTCGTACCAACCGATACTAGCCTATCAGATAATATACACTAAATATATGTTGATAATTATTTTCCTATTATCTACCTCCTTGGTCCGCCAAGTAGTAATAAGGCACGTTGACCATCCGTTAAAAATACTTCTAAGAGAAAGAAATATCAATACATGCAAGACACTATTCTTGAATCGTTATTTTAGCTAGGTTTTACCTTGTTATTAATTCATTGCTTCCCGCAACCCTAGTTATAGAGTTTAGTTACCCATTCTAATAATCACACTATTCATAATAATAATGTAAGAATTCATGCACTTACTTTGATGAGAATGAAAAAAATCTTGAAATTTAATTAAATAAATCACAAAAAAAGATAATCGATTCCGGAAAAGTAATACCAAATTCCAAAATCAAAAGTTCAATACTAAGACAATAAAATCAAAAATTATCCAAGAGTCTAACCCTAAAAATGAGGTTTTTCGGACTATTAATAAGAAACAAAACGTAATAAAACAGGGAAACATATTTAAGGAAAAATCTGCCAAAAACGCCTTTCAGTCGACAACCCTCGTGACATACCGTCGTGGTCTTCTGTCACTCCATACATAGCTCTTTTTCTGCTGCTTTTCTTCATCAAATCTCTGTTACCCTCGACGGACAGGTGTGATGGACCGTTACAAGCACGGACGTCCATCGAGGGGCTTCATTCCATGACACTTAGAATCTTTTGAAGTTCGGTACTGGACTACTCTCTGTTAGCATTGACAATGTGCAGGATGGGCCGTCGTGTCTATGATGGTCCGTCATGAGCTTCCGTAGTCAGACACTTGGTCAGAATTCCCTAACTTCCTTCAGCAGCCATTATCTACTCACGAGGTTTTAATCCTTACGGACCATCACAATCACGATGGACTGTTGTGGGGTATGTAGGTGGTAACTCTTACAATTTCAGCTCAAAATGTTCGTGTTCTCCATTGGACAGATTTCCTGGAAATAAATAGAAAACTACATCAAAAATCAATACAAAAAGTCTTTAGACATACAGTAAACTTAAGGAAAAGTCATTGAAAGTAACGTTAAACCACAGTACATCACTTCAGATAAAATGACTTTTCTCAATTATCACCGACAAATTTAGAGATAGGACAATAAATATGGAATTAGTACAATAGAATGCATTATGTTTGGTGAGACGTAATAAAAATTGTAATATCATTAAATGAAATAAGGTGAATGTCAAGACCCGAAAGTACCCCCTAGAAGTTAGGGAGAACCCTCATTTCGTGACCGGGCATACTTGACCCTTTGGGGTCTTCTACAAGCCCTTTAAATATCATTCATTACATAAGGCATGAAAAGTATTGCGGAATAAAAAAATTTCATGAATAAATTAATAAAAAGGAAATCTTTAATAAATACTTAAGAAATATCATCGTCTTAAGCCAAACTTAAGACACGGCAAAAAAATAGGGATACCGCCCTTTGCTTCAAAAGTGAAATACATAATAAGTCATAATAATAAAACTAGGAAAAAATAGACTTTGTCCTCGAATAGACTATATATGAGGACATACCAATTCTTGTGAGACAAGCTATTCCTTCGAATTTTCCAAAAATCATTCAACCTATACTTAGAGTATAGAAAAGTATGTCATTAGTACAAATAATCTACTAAGTAAGGCATAAGTAAAAACATGTGAACAAGGACATTTTAATAAAGTAACGTTTCATGCCAAATAAGTAGAACAATAAAGAATATAGAAGCAAGACACCATAAGAACCTTTACTTAATACATAGAGAAAAATTTCCTTAATTTTAACCAAAAGAACACATTGTAGCAAATTTCGTAAACTTTACAATAAACTCAAATTGAAAATTACAATGAATTACAAGACTCCAAAGTAGTGAACTTCCAAAGTATTGCCAATAAGGAATAAGCATCATTTCCGTAGGACTTTCCCTTCAAAGGTCCTCCTAAGACCCACTAAGGTAAGATATGTAGAATATACTCACATACCTCCTTCAATACACACTAAAGTGACCCTCAAGACTTCCACCCTTTTGGCATACTCACCTCGGGAAAAAAATCACCCACTCACTAGCAATACAATAGAAGAACACCCAACAATACACTAAAGTCTTCCCTTTCGGAATACCTACTTAGTTTAATGAGGAGATAGCGTCCATAGGACCACCAACCCTAAGTACTACACTCTTTTAGAAGGTTTGGCACGAAGTCTTTCCTTTCAGAAGATCCTACCTAGTGCAATGGATAGATAGCGTCTCATACCACCACCTACCCAAAGTATCACATTCTTTTAGAAGACTTAGTTCAATCAATTCTTTTTGTGGGTGTTAGCTTAACAAACGTATACAATGATATCTAGACACAGAATTCCGACATTAACCCCTATCGTATGAGCGATCCTCACTTTCTTAGATTAAGGTAATTCTTTTTAGCTTTTACATGGCTTTCCCAATAGCTACACCTATTCGGGCACATAGTTAAGGAATAAAGAGATTGCTACTAAGTAACTCATTCTCTACAAACGAGGAGTAATCATCTATAGAGGTACATTGTAATACAACATCTCAACTCATGAAGTGTAACCACCTCTTCTTCATATCCTCTCGGTGCTAGACATAACCCCTAGGAGTTCTAAACATTTCAAACATAGGCTAAGGATAACTAGTGAATACCACATCTCAACTCAGGATGGGCATTCATCCTCCGACCAATCATAGAAAGCTCTTAGGATGTAGAGAGTTTGTTACTAAACACTTCATCTCAACTCACGAAGAGTGTTCACCCCAAAACTCCTCTACTTACTCAACTTAGCTTCATACATTCATTTAAGTGTGTGTGAACTTGTGAGAACGTCTTGCAGATAAGCATCATTTAATTAACATTAGTTTCTATACATACTTTAGACCTACATTCATCAATTTACACACTTGACATGATTCACAAAGTCATATACTTTGCTTAAGCACAATCAAGGCCAACATATAATTTAACTTTACAAAACACACGACAAGACTTATCTTCAATATCATATCATTTCATGTACTAGGCCTTAAAATACGCACTCACAAAACATACTAAGTAATATCAAGTTCATTCAATAAACACCGCTTCCAAGAATGTGGACCATACCACTCGAGAGAAATTTATCATACGGATTACACAATATAACAAACTCACCATATAACAAAACCATTACAAACTATAACCAATATCTCAATATTTAATCATACAAAGTCCCTTAGGGAAGTAGGTAAACTAAACCAACCACATAACAAAACCAAAGTTCATACCCAACATAAACATGCTCATTTAATCCATTTCTTATTCTAAAAGTTTTAAATATGCATAAACATGAGTTCCTTAGGGTTCTGAAATTAAAATCTTCAATTCATACTAGAATTAACACATTTGAATCATTAAAACACTTTTACAAGAAGACCCATTCTTAAAATCAACGATAGAAGGAATTTGAGTTTGAAAACCCTTTTTCAAATCTTTTGGAATTGATTTCTTGAATGGAAGAGGGTTCAAGGATGGATACCATACCTCAATACAAGACAAAACAACTGATTTTAGATGAAGAACACTTCCAAACAAGCCCTTCTTGCCCTCCTTGAGTCTTAGCTCCAATTGTGACTTTGAGAGAGTTTTCTTTAGAGAGAGAGAGTTTTAATATTTGAAGTGAGAGGTCTTGCATAGGTTCATAACTTAAAAAAAAACATAATTTAAATTAAAAATACTAAAAATTACTTATGGTTATAAACTACTTGGGGTGAATTTACACCAAACACCCCAAGACTTGGCAGAAATTTCACAGTTTTCACAGGCAGCATAGATGGTTCCCTACAGCCGGGCCATTTTTCAACCAATGCCCCATCAATGGAGTGTGATTGGTTGAGAATTCAACTCTCAAATTTGAAGTCTTTCATGTCCAACAAACGTACCATGTCGATGGGTCATCTCCTTGTCGACTAGCCGTCGATTGGCTGATCGACTAGTCATTGTTTTTTCGTAGTTTTTTCTAAATCTTGGGACTTTAATCTAGGGCCCCTTGTTTGTCCTAGGTGAGGTCTTTCTCAGACATTAAACCCCTAAACATAGTATATTATTTCTTAGTAACATCCCATATCAATTTCGATTAAAACTAACATGTACAACTCAGTCAAAGACATCAAGACGCAGGATCACTTTCAATGGTGTATCTTCCAAACATCATAGACGATTTAGCTCCAAACTTCACATACTGCCTAAGAAAACTAAAGAAACTTAAACTTAGCCAAAAATTTACTCAATAAACACTTACGATACTCTAGTTCACCTTAGTTCATTTTGGGGCGTTACATTGTCCCCCACTAAGAATAACATTCGTCCTCGAGTGACACTAAAACTTTAAGAGCAACAAGGACTCACTTAGAATCACATAACACAACGTAATAAATGTTCAAAATTAAAATCAAATCATAAATTATCAAGGTGCATAATTTCATACTTTCAAACACTAGCAACATAAGAACTTTTAGCAAAACTTCACAAATTTCAAAACTCACCCTTAACCTTCTTTTAGGAGGAACTACCTTCTCCAATATTGAAGATGATCATATACAAAGCTTTTGCACACATTTAAACTTCAACTAAAGCAAGAAAAATTTTCTCAAATTGCAAAATTCTCATAGTGAATATTCACTGAAACACTGCCAAACATACTTAAAATTTCAAAATTTCATTCTTTGAGCAATTAATAAAAATGACATGATCATATGAACTATAAAACCATATAAGCTTATTTCATATCATAAAAACAACAATCATAAATATTTAAGACTTCCAAAAATTATCAATTCCAAATTAGTTATCCTTCCTAGCTCCCATCCTATAGGAAGGGTTCTTCTATGGATCATTATGATCTAGGGAAGCTTGATTGACCTCCTTTCCTCTTACTTTGATGTTAGGGCAGTACCTTATATTTTTGCCCTTATTACCACATGCAAAACAACAATCCGTTCGGACAAGAAACCTACCCAAATGTTGCTTTCCACATGTAGGGTACCTAGTCCTCTCAGAAGAATGGCTACCACCTTGGGAATTTTAGCTTGAATACCTATCCTTATTTCCCATGGAAGAATCTTGATGATAGAACCTCTTCTTAGGATTTTGGTGACAAGAATCATCCGATCTAGGATTCTTACCCTCTTGCTTTATCTTCCTAATTTTGAACTCCTCAATTTGTTGTGCATAGACCATGAGCCAATAGATATCCTTGTTATTAAGAAGCATTGTCGTACGACACTGTTTCACCACCTATATAGACACTCCCATCATAAAAAAAAATTCATCCTAGCCCTAGGATTTGCTACCATTGTTGGGGCATACTTAGAGAGTTGGGTGAATTTGATAGAGTTTTCTTGCACACTTATTCACCCTTGACAAAGGTTCATGAATTCAACCATATTCTTCTTCCTCCACTCTTGGAGAAAGAACCTATCTAGGAAAGCCTCTTTTAATTCCTCCCAATCAACCGACCCTCTTTCTAGGGGTCTCTTACTCCTCTATTGCTCAAACCACACTTGAGCCACATCTATGAATTGATAAGCGGGTAACTTTGTTTTTCCCTAGGTGTCACACCTATAGTATCAACCACTTTGAAAACCTCATCTATGAAAGAATGTGGATCTTCATCCACCTTAGTGCCATGAAAACATGAAATCCTAAATTCTAGAAGCGGGAGTACTAGTATTAGGTTTGGGTCCAACTCTTTCATTATCTTGGGAAACAAAGTGATTGTTTACGATATGAGCTTGAGCCTTCATGAGTTAGGTCAAGTTCATTAGGTCAATCCTCAACTACGCATTAGTCATGTCCCCTTAAACAAAAAATCCTTTAGGCACAGGTAGCACTTGGGGCACATAAGGCTCTTGGGGTTCCAGAGGCAGTTGAGGTTCTTGAAGGGGAACCTCTACAGTCTCTTCCTCTAGACCAACAATAGGAACTTGGTCAACATGGAGAGGGGTCCTCTTGGCTAAACCTTCCTAATCCCTTCTAGAGGTTGATCTACTCGTATTTATGTCATATAAACACAAAGAGAAGAGGTTGAGAAAAGACATGTTATATGACTCAACATTAAGGAACGACATTAGAGTTAATATGAAGCTGAAACTTCTATCATCCTATAGCCTCTTGTCCATGGATGTGTCGCCACTCACACCAATGACCAAGAGACTACTAGATGTGGTTTGTAAGACTTCTAGAACCTAAAATATTTCCCATGACCTTATGTTCTGATACCAAGCCTGTCACGACCAGAAAGTACCCCCTAGAAGTTAGTAAGAACCCTCGTTTCCTGATCGGGCGAACTTGAGACTTTTGAGTCATGTACAAGCCCTTTAACTATCATTCATTGCATAAAGATTAAAAGTAGTGCGGATCTAAAAAATTTCACGAATATATTAATAAAAAGGAAATTTTTCATAAATACTTAATAAATCTCATCGTCAAAAGCCAAAGTTAAGACACGACGTAATAACTTAGGGACACGACCCTTTACATTAAAAGAGAAATACATAATAAGTCTTAATAGTAAAACTAGGAAACAATAGAATATGTCCTCGAATATATGAGGACATACCAATTCTTTAAAGAGTGGATTTGCCAATCATTGCCTTCGAATCATCCAAAAAGCCTTCCACCTATACTTATAGTATAGAAAAGTATGGGGTTAGTACAAATAATGTACTAAGTATGGCATATTAAAAACATGCAAACAGGGACATCTTAGTAAAGTAACAATTCATGTCAAATAACTAGAACATTCAAGAATATAAAAGCAAAACACAATAAGAACCTTTACTCAACACTTAGAGAATAATTTCCTAATTTTAACCCAGAACAACATTTTGTAGCAAACTTCATAAACATTACAATAAACTGAAATTAAACATTTAAATTAATT
Organism: Solanum lycopersicum; assembly: GCF_036512215.1. Classification (NCBI taxonomy): domain Eukaryota; kingdom Viridiplantae; phylum Streptophyta; class Magnoliopsida; order Solanales; family Solanaceae; genus Solanum; species Solanum lycopersicum. The sequence goes on along the minus strand of NC_090806.1, from coordinate 18,807,541 downwards.
ACAATACTACAAAGTAGTGAACTTCCAAAGTATTGTCAAGAAGGAATAAGAATAATTTCCGTAGGAGTATCCCTCTAACGGTCATCCGAAGACTCACTAAGGTATGAAATTAAAAAAGTACTCACATACTTCCTTCAATACACACCGAAGCGACCCTCAAGACTTCCTCCCTTTTGGCATGCTCACCTCAGGATAACAAGAACCCAATCACTAGCAATACAAGAGAAAAACTGCCAGCACAACACCAAACTCTTCTCTTTTTGAATTCCTGCTTAGGTGAAATAAGTTTATAGCATCCCATTAAACCACCTACCCTAAGTAGCACATTATTTTAGAATCTCGACATTAACCCCAATCGGATGAGGGATTCTCACTTTCCTAGAGTAAGGTCATTTATTTTAGATTTTACATGGCTTTGCCAATAGCTACAAATCTATAGGCGCATAGTTAATGGATACGAAGATTGCTAATAATTAACTCATTCTCTACTAACGAGGAGTACTCATTTAAAGAGGTATATTGGAATACAACATCTCAATTAAAGAAGTATAAACACCTCTCCTTCGTATCCTCTCGGTGCTAGACATAACCCCGCGGATTCTAAGCTTTTCAAACTATAGGTTAAGGATAACTAGTGAACACCACATCTCAACTTACGAAGGGCATTAATACTCCTACCTATCTTAAAATCTCTTAGGATTTATTGAGGTTGCTACTAAACACTTAAGCTCAAATCACGAAGAGTATTCACCCCAAAATTTCTCTACTTACTCAACTTAGCTTCATACGTTCAGTTAAGTGTGTGTGTGTACTTGTGAGAACATCTTGCATATAAGCATCATTTCATTAACATTAGTTTCCATAAATGCTTTACACCTACATTCATCAATTGACACATTTGACATGCTTCACAAAGTCATATACTTCACTTAGGCACCAAGCCAACATACAATTTAACTTCACAAATACAAGACAAGAATTATATTAAATATCATCTCATTTCATATACTTGGACTTGAAATCCACACTCACAAAACCTTCTAAGTAATATCAAGTTCATTAAATAAACACCGCCACCAAGAAGGTGGACCATACCACTCAAGAGCAATTTATCATAAGGATTACACAATAAAAGCAACTAACTATATAACCAAACCATCGTCAGGTATAACCAATTTTTAATATTACATGATACAAAGGCCCTAAGGGCAGTAGCTAAACCAAACAAAAAACATAAGAACACCAAAGTTCATACCCTACATGAACATGCTCATTTAACAGATTTCTTAAGATAAAAGTTTGAAATGTGCATAAACATGATTTCCTTAGGGTTTTGACATTAAAATAATCAATTCATACTAGAATAAACACATTTGAATCAATATAATTATTTAACAAGAAGTCCCATGCTTAAAATCAAAGATAGACGGAATTTGATTTTGAAAATACATTTTGAAATCTTTTGGAAATGATTGTTTGAATGGAAGAGGGTTCAAGGATAGATACCATACCTCAAATACAAGACAATCCCACTGATTTTTAATGAAAAATACGTCCTTACCAGCCTTGCTTGCACTCCTTGAGTCTTAGTTCCAATAGTGACTTTGAGAGAGTTTTCTTCAGAGAGGGAGTTTGAATATTTGAAGTGAGGGTCTTGGCTAGATCTAGGACTTAAAACTAACTAATGTAACTTAAAACACTGAAAACATTGACCTAGATTTATAAAAGGCTTGAGGTGAATTTACACAAAACACCCCAAGACTTGGAAGAAATTTTACAGTTTTCGCAGGTACCATCGACGTTTCCCTACAGACGGGCCGTTTGTCAACCAACGCCCTTTCAATTGGGTGTCGTTGTTTGTAAGTGCAATTATCCAATGTGTAGGCTTCCATTTCCAACCGACGTACAAGGTCTATGGGCCATCTCCTGGTCCATGGGCCGTCTCCTGGTCGATTCGTCGTCGATTGGCTTGTCGAGTAGTCACTGCTTTTGGCAGTTTTTATCTAAGTCTTGGGCCCTTCATCTGGTGGCTCTTGTGGGTCCTAGGTGGGATCTTTCCCGGACTTTAAAACCCTAAATATATTTTTCTAGGTGTGAGGACATCCCAAATAAATTTCGATTAAAATGAACACGTCAAACTCACTCAAACACATCAAGACGCAAGAACACTTTGTAAGGTGTATCTTGCAAACTTCATGGATGTTCTTTGACGATTGACCTCCAAACTTAAACAAAAGTCACACACTGCCTAAGAACACTAAAGTAACTTAACATGAAACAAAAATTACTCAAGAAACACTCACGTGGCTCTAGTTCACATTAGTTCATTTTGGGGTTTTATAGTGAACTAGACTCTCGTGAATGTTTCATGAGTTAGTTATATGTTAAAATGAGTTACATTGATGTTATTAGGTAGTGCGTGAAGTTTTCTAATGTTTGAAGGTCAAACGTTAGAAAACTTCCATGACGTTTGGAAGATATGCCTTAGATTGTGGTGGTGTGTCTTCGTATGTTTTAGTGAGTTTTACATGTCCGTTTTAATTGAAATTGATGTGGGATGTTCCTACTACCTATAAAACTGTGTTTAGGGTTTAATATCTGGGTACGACACCATCTAGGTACCACGAGGGTCCCTAGAAGAGGACCCAATCCATTTGGCAGGATACTGCCAAGCAGTGACCATCGACGACCACAAGGGATGATTTTTGAACACCAAACGGTCTGTCACCCTTGGACGTTGAATGGACGTGCAAGGATAGCAAATTCTTCACATGAAGGAGTCTTAGTCCCAATCTACAGACCCCCACCTACGGGGCGTCAATTGGGAAATGGTTCATTTAGAAGGAGTCTTTAGGGATGCATTGAAAAGCTATCACTTTTCTATTTTTGCTTGGGGTGTTTGGTAAATTCATCCAAGCCTTTTAGGAACATTGGATGATAATTTTAGGGTCTTTTAGGTATATTAAGAGTATTCAAACACTTAGATCTAATTTTAGACTTCTAAAACCCAAAACACTCTCTCTAAAGAAAAACTCTCTCAATCTCCGTAGAAGCTAAGACTCAAGAAGGAACAAGGAGGGCTGTGGATGGACGTTTCTTCATCAAACATAAGTGGGTTTTCTTCTATACTGTAGTTATCCTTGAGATCTCTTCAATTATAGGAGTTCTTTCTAATAAATTTTCAAAAAGGGTTTTGAACCATAACTTCTTCTATCATTAACTCTAAATATGGGTCTTGCAAGAAAAAGTTTTTTATGATTCGTATATGATTATTCTAATGTTATTGGGGAATTTAATGCTAAAAATTCAAAGAAAATAGGTTAAAGCTTTTTGAGCTTTGGTTTCCTTGTGTTGATATTGTTGTTTAGCTACTGTTCTAGGAGCTATTTTATGATGAATTATTAACTAAATTATAATAGGTGTGAAAGCTTTGGAAGAATGGTAAGTTAGTTTCGTTGTTAACTCTCTTTATGAAATGCTCTTGAGTATTATGGTCCATCTTCTTGGTGTCAATGTTTATTTGAGGAATTTGGATATACTTTTTATGTATTGCAAAATGTGTATTTGAAGGCCTAATATGTGAAATGAAATTATAATGAATATGGTTCTTGTAATTTGTATTATGAAGCATTAATTGCATGTTTTGCTTAGATTATGCTTAAATGAAGTAAGTGTATATATTGAGCATGTTAAAGTGTGTAGTTTGATAAATGAAGGTCTGAACATGTATTGAAGTTAATGTAAATGAAATGATTCTTATATGTATGATATGTTCACATGTACACACACACACTTGAATGAAATAATGAAGCTATAAGTCAAAAACGCAGTTTTGGGGTGAACACTCTTCGTGAGTTGAGATGAAGTGTTTAGTTTGCAACCTCACTACATCCTAAGAGCTTTCTAAGGTAGGTCGGAGGATGAATGCCATTCCTGAGTTCAGATGTGGTGTTCACTATTTATCTTTAACCCATAGTGTATAATGTTGAGAATTTGTGGGGAATTAAGCTTAGAACCAAGAAGATATGAAGAAGGGGTGGTTACACTTCGTATACTTAGATGTTGTATTCCAATGTACCTCTGGAGATGAGTACTCTTCGGTAGTAGCTAATTAGTTACTTAGTAGAAATATTCTTATCCCTTAACTATGCACCCGCATAGGTGTACCGATTGTAAAAGCCATGTAAAAGCTAAGAAAATGACCTTAAGGGTAAATATCGGGATTCTATATATAGCTCTCATGTTTTATGTCAGTTAATCCAACCCCTACAAAAGAATCATGAACTAAGTCTCCTAAAAGAATGTACTATCTAGGGTAGGTAGTTGAATGGGAAGCCTTCTATCCATTGCACTAAGTGTACCTTTCCGAAAGGGGAGTCTTGGTGTGTTTTATATAAAGTGTATGAACTAAGTCTCCTAGTTCTGGTAGCTGCTGGTATGGGACGCTATCTATCCATTGCACTAAGTAGACCTTCATAAAGGGGAGTCTTGTTGTGTCTTATATGAATTGAAAGAGCTAAGTATTCTAAAATAGTATACTTAGGTAGGTGGTGGAATGAGACGCCATCTACTCATTGCACTAAGTAGGCATTCCGGAAGGGAAGTCTTGGTATGTTGTTTGAGTGTGCTTCTGATTTTTTGTCATTTAGTGGGGACTTGTTCTCCCGAGCCGAGTAAGCCTAGAATAGGTAGTCTTGGGGATCACCTAGGTGTGCATTGAAGGAGGTGTATGGGTGTTTCTTTCATGTCTTACTTTGGTGTATCTTAGGATAACATTAGCTAGGGAAACTCCAACGAAAATGAATTCACTTCTTCTTGGCTTGACTTTGGGTGTTCACTGTTTTGGGATTACGATAGTTCACTGTAATGCTAAAATGAACTCACTATAATGTTGGAGAGCTTACTGTAAAATGGCCATTTTTGTTAAAATTATGGAAATCCTTCTCTAAGTGTTAAATGATGATTCATACATATTTTTACTTCTTTATTCATGAAGGATTTGCTCAATTGTCATGAAAATGTATTTATACTAAAATGTCTCTTTTTGCATTTTTTTTGTATATTATGCCATACTTAGTATATTATTTGTACTAAACCCATACTTTTCTATACACTATAAATATAGGTTTGGAAACAACGTTGTGTTAGGAAAACATACTACAATATTGATATTAGATTGGAAATCTAAAGTAACAAATAACATATCACAAACACTGTGTCGTGGCAAGGCACTGCCTTGAAAGAGATTTTGGCTCGACTCCGGTGCAAATTGTTGTTGTTGGTCGCTCCCAAGGTTCCACAGTTACTCTCAAATTGGTTCACTCATGTATTAAAGTTTGGAGTTGCAAAAAAATAATTGCCCTGAAATCCACAATAGGATGATGGATTATTCAAGCTAATAAAAAGAAATTGTTGAGGGATGTAAATGAAATGTAAGACTCGTTATTTTTCTTCTCTGTGTTAAGATCCCAAAATGATACTCCATAAATAGGAAAATTATTTACGTTTCATCCATCAAAAGAATGTAAGAAACTAACACATAATTAATGTACGAAAACATAACTCTTACTTTAATGACAAATTTGTGATAATACAAAAGTAACCTCAATTCTTCTGAATATTTCTTATTAAGTTAAGAACTCACACTTGGAATAAATTTGAACTATTAATGAGGAAGTAACTTTCCTATTTCATATATATTAACGACTTAGCAATGTTCACATAAGTTACTTACGGAAAGTTAAAAGATATAACTAATCCTTTGCATTAAAAGAAAAGGAATATTATCCACAATCCCCAACTGATGTGAAGATAAAAAATAAGAATAATTTATGGGCAAAAGAAAGGAAAATGTACTTTAAGTGTCAATATATTTCGATTTGAATTGACACATAGTGAAATGAGGAAACAAGACATATCCATACAGTGAAGTGCTCTTGAACTAAATGTACATAAATTGAGACCCCTACAAGACATACCATATCCTTGATTTTTTATGGAAACTCCGCGATATAACAAAGTGCTTTGATGGTCATGCACACACACCTTGGGTCTTAGAGTATTGTTATAAAACGACCCAATTCTTTCATAAAGGGCGACCACACCTTCACACTCACGTAGGTGATTCCATAAAGTCTATCTCAAATAGACCACCTTAAGGCTATAGAATCATTAAGAGGAAAATAAGCTTAACCTTATAAAACACTGCCTCACACCGTAGGGATAGAAAACGTGGTGTATATTGAGGACTAAATGATCCACCATAGTACCTCATCAATGGGATTTAGCCCCATCCCCCTCAATGTTTCAAGGATTATTTTCCTTGTTAAGCCATTTAGAAAATTTGTTTTAGCATCCATTTGATGTACCACTAAATCGTGAATAGAGGCTAAAGCAACAAGAGTTCTAATGGTTTCTATTTAGTCACAAAAGAATAAGTATCTAAGTAATCCACACCTTTCAATTTTGTTAAAACCCCTAATGCCAAGTATAGCCTTATATTTAACACTTGTACCATAATTTTTTTATTTCTTCTTAAATATTCACTTGCTACTTATGGGTTTAAAACCTTTAGGCAAATCATACAAGTCCCAAATGTGATTAGAATCCATAGAGTCTAACTCACTTTTAATAGCCTCTTTCCAAAATATAACATCTATTGATCTCATTGCTTCATCATAAGTCTTAGGATCTTCTTATATTAAATAGATAGACATTAATTCATCATTTAAAACATTAATATAAAAATTTCCAGTTAAAAAAGTAGTGATAAATCTGAACAAAAACATGTCTCAATTCTATATCTCTTACTCCTTCTAAGTTCATTTTCATGCTCAGTAGAAATGACTCTAGAAGAAGGTACATCATGTTAATTAATAGACATAGACGTCGAATAGTTATTTTTCACATCACTTGGCACTTTATTTTTCAAAGAAGAAATATGCTCAGAAAATTCTACATCTTTAGATTCACATATATAATGATTATTTAGAGACATAATCTCTATGCAACACTATTTTGAGCATAACTAATATAGACAGTATCAGAAGTCTTAGAACCAACATTTACTCATTTATTATAAGTCAAATCAACCTTAGCCAAACACCTCCACACTTTCAGAAATTTCAAATTAGGAGCAACTCTTTTCCACAACTCATATGGGGTCTTGTTTAACTTGTTATGCGGGACTCTATTAATAATATAACATGTAGACACGACTGCTTCTCCCCACATATTGTCAGATAGACAAGAGCTTAAAGCATTGAGTTCATCATTTCTTTAAAGTATCTATTTTTCAGTACGGCTACACCATTTTGTTCTGAAGTATATGGAGCACTAACCTCATGTATGATATCATTTTTCTCACAAAAATCTTCTATAGATTTAGTACTATATTCAATGCCCTATCAAATCTAATCCTTTTGATTTTCCTATCTAATTGATTTTCCACATCTTCTTTGAATTTCAACAACATGCTTTCGGCCTCATATTTAGACTTAAGAAGATATACCTTATTGTATCTAGAAAAGTAATCAACAAAAGCAATGTAATACTTTTTTCAACTTTTGCTAACAGTGTTCTTGAAATTTGCTAAATCTGAATGTATTAGTTTATGTAATTAAGTCTTTGTACTAATAACAGATTTGAAAGGTTTCTTGGCATGCTTTTCTTCTACACACAGGATATTTAAAAAATCATCAATTTTAATCATAGGAATTAATTCCATTTTTCTAAGCCTTAAAATAAAAGCAATATTTATAAAACCTAGTCTATCATGCCATAAATTAATAGACTCAACAATATAAGCAAAATTTAAAACTTGCGTTATTGACAATCTCTTGAAAAATGTTCAATAAAAATAATCCTCACTAAGTTATACATTCCAAACAAAGTTTCCTCCACGAGAAATAATTAGTTTATCTGCTTCAAAAAATAAGTTTAAGTCCTACTTTGTTGAGAAGTGCTCCGAAAACTAAGTTTCTATGGAGGGATGGAACATCCAAAACATTGTTCAAGGATTATGTCTTTCCACAAGTTAATTTAAGAAAAAATTTTCCTTTACCCATAACTACAACAGTAGTGGAGCTACCCATATATACACAATCTCCATCACTAGATTCCTCAAAGTCATGGAATAACACTTTGTTGGCACAAAAATGCCTTGAAGCACTTCTATCTAGCAACCAGTCAATTTTATTTGCCACCAGATTTGCCTCAGCGATTACAATTACAATCACTTCATTACCCTCAGTATGATTGGATTGGACATCACTTTCTCCTTCGTGCTTTGAGTCTTGCCTTTCTTTGATAGCACTTGGCAGCTCTGTGACAAACTTTTCCACAAACAAAACAAGAGCCCCTTAAATTTTTGAATTTGACTCTTTGGCTTGTTGAATTGATTTTTCTTCTTCATAAGTTCCTTTTTTGAGACTTTCTTCTATTTTCCTTTGAACCTGTCTTTCACAACAATACTTGAAGATTCTACAAGATTAGCTTTAGAAGAATTAAGAGAAAGTTGTTCCATCTTATGTTTGAGACGGTTCGCCTTTTCAGTCCTCAAGTGACCAATAAGTTCTCGGAGGGTGAAACTATTTTTCTTATGCTTTAATTGATTTCTATAATCATTCCAAGATGGTGGAAATTTTTAAAGCAGAACATTAGCCTTAAATATATCACATATCTGCATGTCCTCGTTGAGAACATCAGTTGTCATGTTCTCATATTGGTGAACTTGTTCCATTATTGTCTTATTATCAACCAATTGAAATTTAATCTATTGACCGACAAGATGTTTTTTCTTTCCTGCATATCAGCACCATATTTCTTTTCCAAACACTCCTATATTTATTTTGCATATTTATAGTATAAAATAAATCAAATAAAGGATTAGTCATATTATTTAGCAAATGTCCTCTAGCAATTTTGTTATCCTTTTCAAACTTCTTTTTAACAGGATCATTAACAGTTATAAAATTGCTAGAATTAGTAGTAGTGTTAGAACCATTCATAGATGGTTCTTTAAATAAAACATTATCAACTTCTAATTTTTCAAAGAAAATTAAATGTTTTTGTGACCATCGCTTAAAATTATTTCCCTCCACAGGCTCAAGTTTTGACAAATCATAAAAAGTTTTGTTCAAAGAAATAGCCATTATAAATATAGTATGTTAGAAAATAGTAAAATATTGATAACAGATTGGAATATAAAGTAATAAATAACTTATCACAAACACTGCGTCGTGGAAAGCCACTGCCTTGAGAGCGATTTCGACTCGACTCCGGTGCAAATCGTTGTAGACGGTTGCTTCCCAAGGTTCCGCAGTTACTCTCAAACACGTGGTCGTGGCTGAAAGTTTGGAGTTGCACAAAAATAATTGCCCAGAAATCCAGAATGGGATGAAGGATTATTCAAGCCAATAAAAAGAAATTGTTGAGGGAGAGTTAATGAAATATAGGAATTGTTTTTTTTCTTCTCAGTGTTTATCTCCAAAAATGATACTCCTTATATAGGAAAATCATTTAGTTTGATCCATCAATAGAATGTAAGAAACTAACATATAATTAATGTAATGAAAGATAATTCTTACTTTAATGACAAATTTGTCAAAATACAAAACTAACTTCAAGTCTTCTAAATATTTCTTATGAAGATAAGAAACTAACACTTGAAATAAATGTGAACCATTAATGAGGGAGTAACTTTGTTGTTTCATATATATTAATGACTTAGCAATGGTCACATAGATTAATTAAGGAGAGCTAAAAGATGTAACTTATCCTTTGCATTAAAAGAAAAGGAATATTATCCACTGGTTGAAGTCTAGAAGGCAAAGCTTGGAAAAGGTTCTCTCAAGACAAAGCCTATCACGACCCGAAATTAACTCCTAGAAGTTATGAGGAACCGTCGTTTCGTGACTAGGCATACTGGACCCTTTGGGATCTTGTACAAGCCCTTTAACTATCATTCATTACATAATACATAAAAAGTAGTGAGAAATTAAAAAATTTCACAAATAAATTAATGAAAAGGAAATCTTTCATAAACACTTAAGAAATCTCATCGTCAAAAGCCAACCTTAAGACACGACATAACATCTTGAGGACACGTCCCTTTACATTAAAAGAGAAATAGATAATAAGTCTTAATAATGAAACTAGGAAACAAAAGACTGTCCTCGAATATATGAGGACATACCAATTCTTGAGAGAGTGGATTTCATAAGCTTCGCCTTCTAATCTTCCAAAAAGCCTTCAACCTATACTTATAGAGTATAGAAAAAGATGTGGTTAGTACAAATAATGTACTAAGTATGACATATGCAAAAACATGCGAAAAGGGACATTTTAGTAAACTAACATTTTCATGACAAATAAGTAAAACATTCAAAAATATTAAAACAAAACACCACAAGAACCTTGACTTAACACTTAGAGAATAATTTCAATAATTTTAACCCAAAAGAAACACTTTGTATCAAACATCATAAACTCTACAATAAACTCAAATTGAACATTACAATGAGTTACAAAACCCAAAAATGTTAACTCCCATAGTAAATCCAATAAGGAATACGCATCATTTCCGTAGGAGTTTTCCTTCAAAGTTCATCCTAAGACTCACTAAGATAATACATGAAGATAGTACTCATGTACCTCCTTCAATACACACCAAATCAACCCTCAAGACTTCCTCCCTTTTGGCATACTCACCTTTGGATAACAAGCACCCACTCACTAGCAATACAATAGAAGAACACCCAACAAAACACCATAGTCTTCCCATTCGAAATACCTACTTAGTGCAATGAGTCGATAGTATCCCATACCACCACCTAGCCTAAGTAGTACACTCTTTTGGAACGTTTGGCACCTAATCTTCCCTTTCGGAAGGTCCTAACTAGTGCAATGGATAGATAGCATCCCATACTACCACCTACCCTAAGTAGCACATTGTTTTAGAAGACTTAGTTCAATCAATTCTTTTTGTGGGAGTTACCTTAACCTACATAGACCATAAGAGCTAGACACGGAACCCCAACATTAACCCCTATCAGTGGAGGGATCCTCACTTGCCTAGTGTAAGGTCATTCTTTTTAGCTTTTACATGGCTTTCCTAATAGCTACACCAATGTGGGCGCATAGTTAAGGGATCAGGAGATTGCTACTAAGTAACTCATTCTCTACTAACGAGGAGTACTCATCTCAAGAGGTACATTGGAATACAACATCTAAACTCACGAAGTTTGACCACCTCTTCTTCATATCCTCTCGGTTATAGGCATAACCACCCACGGTTTCTTAACATTATAAAGTATAGGTTAAAGGATAACTAGTGAACACCACACCTCAACTCACGAAGGGCATTCATCCTCCAACCTATCTTAGAAAGCTCAGGGGATGTAGTACGGTGCTACTTAATACTTCATCTCAACTCACGAAGAGTGTTCACCCAATACTCCCCTTTTAGGAGTTAATTTAGGTTCATTCATTCATTTAAGTGTGAGTGTGTGTGTATATGTGAGAACACCTTGCACATAAGCACTATTTCATTTACATTTAACTTCTATACATGCTTAGACCTTCTTTCATCACATCACACTTTACATTCTTCGCATAATCATGAAACTTCTTTAGACAAAATCCTTAATATACTTCTCATAAAAAGCTTCATAAATCAATTACAAGAATAACTTCATTCATGCATACACTTTAAGTCTACTTCACATAATAACTTCATAAGGCACATTTAACAAGAATGGAATATTTATAATCTTATTTCACATAACAAGACCTAATAGCTTCATTCATAATTAACTAGTAACTTCCCATTCATACAATTCAAGTAAACACCGCCACGAAGAAGGTGGACCATACCACTAAAGAGCATTTTATAACTAAAGCTTAATCAACATGAACAACTTACCCTTTAATCCAAGATTCCATCAACTATATAATTTTATTAAATTATTTATCATAAATTAGCCCTTAGGTCAGCAGTTAAACATCAATAACAACATATGTAAACCAAAGTTCAAAGATTACCAATTCATGCTCATTTGATCCATTTATTAAGCCAACATTAGATGAAAAGATTTAACATGATTTCAATGAGTTTTTAACAGTAAAATCATCAAATACCATTAGAAATATTATTATTAAATCATTAGAAACGTTTTCATGAACGACCCATATTTATAGTTGATGATAGTAGAAACTAGGGTTGAAAACCCCTTTTGAAAATTCATTTAAAGGAACTCGTTGAATGGAAGAGAGTCCAAAGATGTATACCATACCTCAAAAGAAATACAAACCACGGAATTTTATGAAGAACACGTCCCAACAAGCCCTCCAAGTTCTTCTTGACTTCTATCTTCCAAAGAGATTTGAGAGAGAATTCTAAAGGAGAGGGGTTTTGGGTTTTAGGAAATGAGGTCTTAAAATGAGGTCTTAGCATTTGAAAGAACTTAATATATCTAAATAACCTTAACATAAATGTACAAGGTCCTTAAAATACTTGGGGTGAATTTACCAAACACCCCAAGCCAAGGCAGCCACTTAGCAGCTTTTGTAGGCAGCCTACACGACCCTCAAACGACGGGCCGTTTGTCAACAACCGCCCCGTCGATGGGGTATTGTTGATTGGGAATGAAACTCCAAAACTTTCAGGTTTTTATGCCCCAAATGACGTACCAGGTCGATGGGCTGTTGCCTAGTCAACTATCCGTCGATGGGCACTTCATTTTGGTCGTTTGGTACAAGTGTTGGGCCCTTCTCTAGGTCCCCTTGTGGGTCCTAGGTTGGGTCGTTCCCGGACGTTAAACCCCTAAACTATTTCATCTAGGTCTTAGGAACAATCCACATCAATTTAGATTAAAACGAATACATAAAACTCATGCAAACACATCAAGACACACAAGCGCTATCTAAGGCAAACCTTTCGAGCTTCATGGACGTTCTTGGACGTTTGACCTACAAACTTCACACACTGCCTAAGAACACTAAAGTAACACATTTTAACTTCAAATTAATTCAAGAAACACTCACGAGGCTCTAGTTGACCTTAGTTTGTTTTGGGGCGTTACAAAGTATCTCCTCATATATCCGAGGGCATGGTCTTATTTCCTTACTTTGTTTATTTAAAGACTTATTATGTACTTTTTCAATGTAAAGGGCCCTTTCACTAAGATATTATGTTGTGTTTTTAATTTTGGCTTCTGACGATGAGACTTTTTTAGTATTTTATGTAACATGTTTCCTTTATTAAATTATTCTTGAAAAGTTTTAATTCTACACTAATTTTCATGTCTTCTGTAATGAACGCTAGTTAAAAGTCTTGTACAAGAACCTCAAAGGGTCAAGTACACCTTCTGATGATCCAACGGTTTCCCTAACTTATAGGGAGTACTTGCGGGTCGTTATAAAAATCATGCTAAAAGGACATTTCTATAAAACATGCTCTTTTTGATGAACTTCATAATATAAGCATAAGAAACAAGTCCAAGTCAACATAGACACATATAATTCACATTCTATGTAATCCAGAATATAACATAACCTTCTCTTCAAACCATATAACCATATGACCCTCTCAAAAGGTTATGCTAAGACTTACTTAAGTAAGACAAGAAGAGAAATCCCATACACACTCTTCAAGCACTCCTAAATAATACTTAAGACTACCTAAATAAAGATTATTCCTATTTCATCAATTAAATTCCCTAGCTAAAGTTAATCTAGGATTCACCTAAGAAAGACATGAAGAGACCGCCCATATACCCTCTTCAAGCCTACCAAAGCAATCTTGAGTGATACTTATATTTTTATTCACATGTGTTAACTTATCTAAACTATGTTCATTAAGTCATTTAAGAGTCATTCAACGATTAAGGACTTCACATAATGGTCGTGGAGAAGACATAGAGAACCTACATCCTAACATCTTTAAAGCCTACTTGTGCCATGTCTAGATAGTGTCTCATTCCACTATCTAAATGTTGTCGAATATCTCCAATAATAGAATGTATCCAACATGATGAGAATAGGAATTAATCGACAATAGATCATACTAGTTAGGCATGGAATCCACATTCCACTGTACTCCAATTGAGGGAGTTCTACTTGCCAAGGTTAGAACTAGGACACATCCCATGTGGGCACATGGTTAAGGAATATCAAAGGTTTCTTTGTATTATATATTAAACTTAAGTAGATTCACTCCCCAAGCATAATTTCTTGATTCTAGCCATGTTTTCATAGAGTAATCCAATCATAAAGGCATATGAAGAGGTACCATATAGTAGTCACAACCAAATCATAATACAGATTACCAAGAATAGGTCCACTAGGTCTTCAACAAAATGGTGAATAAGGATAGCTCAATGACTTTATTAGTGATGGTTTCATGCTATTAAAACCAACCTATCTCTAAGTCCATCATTCGCATAATAAGGACACAACTACGACTATAAGCTTCAAGGATATCATAACCTTTTTTTTATAGTTTGAAGGTTCCAAGTTAATGACCCTCTAAACCAAGTTCAAGGTCATATTTCAATCATATATACACATACATGACAATGGTTTAGCCTGCTAAGTAATGATTTCATATTCATAGTGTTGATGTATCAAGTGGAGGGACATAGGTCTACCAAAATAAGACACATTTCATCATCATCTCAGCACATGTACAATCACATTCAATTAGCACATAAGTACAACTAGGTCTACTATAATTCACCCTATCCATTCCTATAGAACATCAGTATAGTCCATCATAAGACTCATGTATTCAATTAGGAAAAATCATACTTATACCTCAAGTATTCACACATAAAGACATCGCCATAGTATATCATAATCATCTATAATCAATTAGGAGTAAACAAGTTTTGAGCTCATTCATACACAAAAGCCATCTAAGCCTTTACAATGATCACCTATACAAGCTATATAACAAGATAAATTCACAATTCATAAAGTAATGCCAACAAGGTCATATTCTTCACAATTATAGCACATAAGCACCACCACCATAAGTGGACCATACCAATCAAAAGAATTCAAGATCTATAATACACAATATTGAAGAGCTTATGTAAACATACCACCATTCTATCATCAACACCTCTAATCCTTAGATATTCAAACAAAGTCAATTCACAAGGGCTTATACCAATAGCCATACACACAAATCCAAGCCAATAATCAAACCCTACAATGATATAACATAATACTATATGAAAATAATAAAACTTAGGAAGCCTATTCAAACTTCTAACATGATCTTTATATCATTCTGTAACCCAAAGTAATCTACACAAGAATTCAATACGATAAGGACATGATTAAATCACCCACATTATAGCAAAAATTAGGGTTCCATAAATTTCATGGGTTCATAGGAATTTTTATCAAAAAAATTTAAATTAACATCAATTATATCATAAATAATCGATCAAAATCATATTATGCAACAATCTGTGGCAAGATGTTAAAATAGAAGATTTCATCTTTTTAGAAGTCTTAGAAAAAGAATTTGAAGTTTAGCTTCTTGAAGAAACAGAGTTCAAGGATGAAACATCATACCTCAACAAATACAAGACACGAAATTGATGAACATTTTATGCAAAAATAAAGATCCTAGCCTCAACCTTGCTTCAATCTCCAATGGAGTTATAGAGAATTCAATTTGGGGTTTTCGGTTTTGATTTTAAAATAATGAACTCAACAATAGGTTTTAGGATAATAAAGTCACTTAAAATACCCACAAATGCCTTAATTAACCACCCAATATATTTTAAGAATGTTAGGTGAATTACCTATAGTGCCCCTCACTTGGCCGAGACACCTGCATAAACCTGCAGGTATAAAATGATGGAAACATCAACAGATCATCGACCAAATTACG
The DNA here is from genome assembly GCF_036512215.1 of Solanum lycopersicum. NCBI lineage: Eukaryota > Viridiplantae > Streptophyta > Magnoliopsida > Solanales > Solanaceae > Solanum > Solanum lycopersicum. Next base: position 18,791,634 of record NC_090806.1, on the reverse strand, counting down.
GGCCATGATGGTAAGATATCATTTGAATTAGAGGCTTCTCAATTCGAGTGTAGATATCCCATACAAGTGTGGAGAAACGTCCCCCATTGACAGATCATTGACAGGACAGTGGGGCATCGTTTCGCTCCATTAGTTGGGATATCTTTTGGTAGTTTCAAGACACAAGAGGGGTCCTCCTAAAGAACCCTTAGAGTTGTCCTTGGTGAGTCGTTCCTAGATGTTTCAAACTCACATACACTTGTAAATATGTTAGGAACCTCTCCCCTCAATTTGAATTCAAACGATCACGTAAAACATGCAAAGGCACACTAGAACACACAAGCTCATCTCAAGGCTAACTTCCGAATGTCTTGTACCTTCTTGGACGTTTGACCTCAAAACTATACCAAATGCCTATTGACCTCATAATAAACCGTTTCAAGAACAGAAAACGTCATGACACATGTGCTAAGATCTGTCTTCACCTAGTTCATTTGAGAGGTGTTTCCGTGATGTTTTGTGAATGTTAAAATGAAATCAATTAAAGTAAGAATATAACACTAACTAGGACTATTTAAGAAGTTTGAATTTGTCTATGTAAGGGTATGGGACTTTACCTATACGTATCACAATTGGACCTTGAAAGGAATTCTTGTGTGAGTTATTTATGTATATATATGTTATGAATGAATACATTATGTTGGTCATGTAATATATGTATGTTATTTGTTTCACTTGATACGCATGATGTTTGTCTTAATTATTGTGCATGATATTAACTACAGTTTTTATGATGATGAATGATCTAAAAGACAATGCTTATGATCTCTTTGTTAGTTTACTTGGTTCATGTGGGATTATGGGGCTCCACATATACATTGCAGTACTAGACTTTTATTTGGGTTATGAATAAGGTAATGTGATGTATTGATGAAGTCGATTCTAAATATAAAACATTGACCATCGCTCTATTTTGATGTTACTCTGGAACATGAATATAAATATTTATAATAGTTGTTGTTGTTATATGGACTTGTATATGATTCTTTGAACATTCATAAAGGCTTTTAGAGGAAAGTTAGTATGTGAATAAAAAAAATGTCCTTTACTGCATCTTTAAAATGTTTTACTTACATATGTTTCCATACTTAGAGTATGTTGTTATACTAACCCATATTTCTTCTATAATCTATATAATATTGGTTCTTGCCATTAAAGTGATTCAACGGCATTATCTCAAGAGATTTGGATTGTTTCCCAAGTTGGCGAGTCCTTAAGTCCGAGGGCAAAACCTTATGATTTTAGCTATTAGTTGTTTTGATTTTATTTAAACATATTAATCTACTCCTTCTATTTCAAGGACTAAATTGTATTCATTTTATAAGAATTGTAATTATCTAAGGCCTAAGTCCCAATTTTCATACTCTTATAATAAGATGGAAATGTGAGAGAAGTTATTTTCTATTTTTAATACATAATGTCAAGATGAACTGAATGAAAAGTTTTAAGTTTTCTGCTTTTATTCTATATAATAAGCAATCATGAATGTTAAAGGCTCGTCTAAGACCTCCTTGTGGATGACGATGTCAGTTACGACTAGGGGGTGCTCTAAGGTTGTGACAAACTTTGTAGTAGAGCATGAAGTTGAATAAGTACTAGGAATGATTTATCACAAAACTACGTCTATGTAGAGTGTTGTTCATAATTGTGAAGGGATCTATACTTATGAATAAGAGGCTATGTGATGCTTGGTAAATTTTCATTTCTTTGGTAATCTTAAGTCGTTACTAAAGAGTTAACTCTATGTGTCCTTCTCATCAAATCCTTTTTTTGTAGATATAGGCTATGACTACTAGAAGGACACCTGCAAGAAGTGTTTAAGAGGATATTGAAAATGCGGGAGTTCCTCCACAAGACAACCAAGCTCCTCTTCAAGAGCAAGTTCCTCTAGGTGGCCAACCTCTGATCAATCCTCCAGTCATGTCGGATGGAGAGATAAGGGTGGCTCTCCAAAAAATGACTCAAGTCATAGGGGTGAGTTCAATGACAAGATCGAGCTAGCCTCTTATCAACTCAAAGATGTAGCCTAAACTTGATATACATAATGGAAGGACAATAGGACTTTGAGAGCGGATCCCATAAGTTGGGAAGTCTTTAGAAAGTCATTTCTTTATAGGTTCTTCCCAAGGGAAAAAAGAAAGGAAAAAGTGAAACATTTAATCAGCCTTTGTCAAGGAGGAATGAGAGTCCAAGAATACATTTTGAAATTCATTAAGTTGTATAAATATGTCTCTTCTTTGGTGTCTAATCTGAGGGATGAAATGAGTCTCTTTATGACAGGTGTGCTCGATGATCTTATGGAAGAGTATTGTCGGAAATGCTTCACAATGACATTGATTTAACTCATTTGATGGTGCATGCTCAATAAGTTAAGGAGCGTATATATGAGAGGAAAAATAAGGACGCCAAGAGGGCAAGACCCTGTAATGGAGGTAATTCTAAGGGTAATCTTTAAATCCAAGAAAAATCACAACTTAAGAAGTGATTCTCCAACCAAATTACTCCTAATTTCTCAAAGGCTAACAATGATACGACGTCAAAACCTTAGCATCAAGGAGGAAAAGGTGGTTCATAAAGTGGGAAACCAAATTTTTCCAAATATTGCAAGAGGAACATGGGTAGATGTTTAATGGGAATAGATAATTGTTTTTATCATGGAAAGAGTGGACACATGGTTATAGATTGTCCCATAGAAAAGAATCAATGAAGGGAAAGTAACCAATCTCAAGCAAGTGGTGTTAGTTCTGATGCTCCTAAGCAGAATCACTTCTATGCTCTCAAATCTAGGGGTGATCAAGAGGATTCTCTGGATGTTGTTATCGGGATGTTGCAAGTATTTTCATTTCATGTTTATGCATTACTAGATACTGCTGACACTTTATATTTGTAACTCCTTTAGTGTCTATGAAGTTTGATGTACTCCCTGATATCTTAGTTGAACCGTTTCCGGTTTCTATCCTCATGGGTCACTCTATTGTTGCTAAAAGAGTCTATCGAAGTTCTCCTATAATATTATCCAACAGTGTAACTTGATTAATCTGGTAGAACTTGATACGTTAGACTTTGATTTTATGTTGGTAATGAATTGGTTACATGCATATTTTTCCTTCAATATATTGTAAAACAAAGGTAGTTAAATTCCAATTTTCTAGTGAACCTGTTATATAGAATGGAAGGGGGAAATTTTAGCCCTGGAGGTCAAATTATTTCATATCTAAAATCTTTTAAAATAATTTCTAAGGGATGTCTCTATCAGATTGTGAGGGTCAAGGACCTTGGGTCCGAGGATCCTCCTTTAGAGTTGGTCCCCGTAGTGAAGAATTTTTCAGAAGTGTTTCCCGATGACTTACCCGTAATTCCTCCAGTACGGGAACTGTACTTCAGCATAAACTTATTGTCGGATACGTAAACCATATTAATTCCTCCTTACCAGATGGCTCAAGCAGAGTTAAAGTATTAAAAGCTTAACTAAAGGATTTGTTAGACGAGGATTTTATGCAACCAAGCATATCTATGTGGGACGCTCCGATATTATTTGTGAAAAATAAAGATGTCACTTAGAATGTGTTTTGGCTATCGATAATTAAACAAGGTCACTATAGAGAATAAGTATCCTCTCCCTAGAATTGATATTTGTTTTACCAACTTCAAGGGGAAAGTTACTTTTTGAAGATTTATTTGAGGTCGGGTATCACCAACTTAGAGTTAGAGGAGTTGACAATCCGAAAAAGGCTTTCCAAACAACATATGGTCAATATGAATTCTTAGTCACGTATTTTGGTCTAACTAATGTCTGGTGACTTTTATGGACCTTATGAATAGGGTGTTTCTGAACTATCTTGATTTATTTGTAATTTTCTTTATTATTGATATCTTATAATATTCACAAAGTGAGGATGAACACATGAATCATTTGAGGTTAGTATTGCAAGTCCTCAAGGAGCCCCAACTTTTTGCTAAATATAGTAAATGCAAAATTTTGCTAAGATTGATTATTTTTCTTGGTCACATTGTATCTACTGTAGATATTGAGATTGATAAAAAGAAGACAAAGGCGAGCTAAACAATTGGCCTAGACCTCTAACTCCAATTGATTTTCAAAGTTTTTTGGGTTTAGTCAGGTATTATTGGCGATTTGTTAAAGTATTAGCATCTATCGCTTCTCCAATGACTAACCTAACCCAAAAGAAGGTTAAGTTTGAATGAACAAAAGATTATGATAAACTTTTCAAAAATTTAAAAGATAAGCTTACCTACGGTATAGTTTAACTTTACTAGAGGGTACTGAAGGGTTTGTTGTGTATTGTGATTCCCTTCTATTAGGTTTGGGTTTTGTCCTCATGCAATATGGTAAGGTGATAGAATATGCCTCTAGGAAACTCAAGGTACTTGAGAAGAACTATCAGAACCATGATCCTGAACTAGCGACCATAGTGTTCTCTTTGAAAATATGGAGACATTCTCTACATATAGTGCATGAGGATGTGCTCATCGATCATAAGAGTCTCCAATATATGTTCGTCCAAAGGGAGTTAAGCCTTCGACTGTAACACCTTGAAAATTCAAGACATGTGATAGAGTCTAACATAGGTGACATGGGGTCTAAGTACTGTTTTTAAGTACATTTTAATAAATTTAGGTCATTTAGAAAGTTTAAGAACCAAAACATCCAAGGACGTCTATGACGTCTGGAAGTTTTGTTTAAAAGAGTACTAGTGTGTTTTATCCTATTTGACTAGTTTGTAGGAGTCAAAAATGTATAAAAATGGTGAAAAGGTAGGTAGTAGGTGCTTGATTCTTTACATGGTTGAAACATCCGGGTACGACTCCCCAAGCACCAACCAAGGTATGGGATCTAATTCACCTTTGAGACTCTTTCCTCAAAGGGTTCCTTCAAAATATATCTCAAAAGTTGAGTTTTCTTATGTGTTTCATCCAATTACAAAATTGAAGTTATGAATTGAGTTGTTGATGATTTATTTAGGTTATATTGAATATATTAACATGTAATTTAACTTGTTTTATGGTAATTTTTGATGGTTTGGTCTTAATTGAAGAACATGCTCCTCAATCCCTAACCCTAAGTTGTGATCTTGACCTATATTGTATTGTGATTATTCAATTGATTTGGTTATTAATTAGATTACTTTCCTATTGTGCTATTATGAGTAAATTAAGATTAATTATAGGCATACAATGCTAGTTCTTAACATATGATTTAGGTTATGAAGTATATTGTGAAATTAGCTTATGTATGTTGTCTTAAGTTAGGATCTAGAGTTGAATTGTGTTATAGAGATGCAATTGGCCTTGTTACCTTATTGATTATCATTGCATGATGATTTTACTCCCCGAATTGGGTTGAGTTATGGGTTGATGGTAAGAAATTGATGATGAACTATGAGGAAGACTTCATAAGTCTTTAATCTCTATCTTTACTTCCAATTGTGATGAATTGTGGTTAAGTCATGATGCTACATTGGAGTATACCTTATACTAGGAAGAAACGTGGTAAGATTTTGAATTTAAATTTCTGGATTATACTATGAGGTTGATTAAGTTGTATGTGATATAAGGATGGTGAAAACTATCAATGTGCCTTGATATGCTATGAAATTCTAATGTGTTAACATCACTGATATAAATTGTGATGAAAGGATTTATACTCATACAATTATAATTGAGCTATTGATGATAATGATTATACAATGGATAGAACCTATGACCTAACTTAGCTATGATTAATAATTGAATGCTTAAATGCATTTCAAAAAGGGACTTAAGCATAGCACCGAGTGAACTAGATTGAGGAGTGTCCCTTCGCACATATGGAAGGTAGGAACACTACATTACTCTTGAGATTGGAGACTATAATTCATGGCGCATAAAAAGGGTCCCAACTATATCTCCTAGTTCTTTAACTATGTTGCCCCCATAGGAATACTAGCTAGTGGATCCACTAGTTGCTATGTTTAATCTTTTGGCACTACCTTTGCAAGTAATCCGCCTTCTTTCGGTGTAAGGTTTTATGACACCTGATCTCCACACTAGCTCACGTGGTCTATGTTGGTTAGGGAATGATGTTCCCAAAGGTAAGATAAATTAAAAGACTTGAAGTATAACTTGGATAACCTAAGAGGTCTAGCTAAGTCTAGGTAGGAGTATGGGACTCTACCTATACATTGAACTTTTTAGCCTTGAGGGGACTCTTAGGAGGATTTTCTTATATATATGTTTATGTTATGAAGATATATGATATGTACATGATGAAGTTGGCACATTGTTGATACTATATGTTGAATAGTTCACTTATGAGTATGCATTGTGTAATAATGTTAACATACGATGAAATGCAAATCTAAATGTTATGTCATGTGAAGTTGGACATTGGTTATGGTTTCTTTTTTTGGCTACTTGAGTTAGTAAGATTATGAGTCTCTACTTGGTCATTGCACTTGTTGACTTGATAAGGATTCATGAGTAGTTGTCTTGCTTATTATGATATGATTGACTCTTATTCATTCTTGTAATGATATTCTTTGATAATAGGGTTGTAGTAAATCACGGTTTCAAGTATGTTTGAATACGTATTACTTGTTGAGTTACTAAGCATGTTTTGTTTGTTGATATGACTTTCTTGGCTTTGCATTAGGTTCTTAAAAGGTTAAAATGACATGTTTCGACTAAAAGTCTCTTTTTAGCTTGTATTCTTGTAAATGTGAATAAGGTCTCATACTTAGTACATATGGAGTACTAACCACATTTCCTTCCCTTTTCCTAAACATTTTAGGTTCCAGTCGTTGAAGAGTTCGGAAGGGGACATTGTTAAAGGCTTAGATTCTTCATTCATCCAAGAAAGGTTGGTACTTAATTTTCGAGGGCAATGCCACTATCTAGCTTAGATACTTATTATGAGCTTAAAGACTCTTTCATTTCTTTCCTTAAAATTGAGTACTATACTTTTGTATGACCTATATGTGGTCATGTTGAATTGATGTAAGGTTATGCCCATATTGTGATAATTTTTTACATGGTATGAGATGAGACAATCTTTGAGACTATTTTTCTATTTTTATATGTGTATATGTAATAAAAGTAGAAGGCTATGTAACCTTTCTATATGAAGGGTCTATGTATACATGACACGACTATATATTATGTGTAGGTAGAGGTCTATGTAAACCTCCAAGTAGTTGTAATGAAATTTTTAAATTTTTCCACATTTTTAACGTATGTATGTAATGACATGAGACCAAGAGGCTAGTCTTAGTCCTTGAAAAGGAGGACGACACCGATTATGTCTAGGGGTAAACCTGGATGTGACAAACTTGGTATTAGAGCATGAGGTTGGATATCGTTGAGTTGTGTCTCTCTCTCTACCACATCTATATAGGTTTGTATTTATAATTGTTAAGCACGCCACACTTATGAGTAGGAATTGATATAATTCTTAGGAATTGGTATCTTTCTTGGATATCCTATATCGTGCCGATAGAGTATACTTGTAAGAGTGATTTTGTATCTAATCCTACTGTTGTTCTTAGAGGAATCATGAACACACAAAGGAATTTGTCTCAAAGACTTGAAGAGGAAATTGCAAATGCGGGAGCTCTTGCACGTGGTGAGAAAGTTCCCTCACTTGATGAAGATGTTAATGTGGAGCAAGAACCGCTCAATCCTCCTCCTTTAACGGATAAGAATATAAGAACATCTCTTCTTCAAATGGCCCAAGCTATCACTACTGAAGCACAAGCGGCCATGACTCAAGCCTAATCTATGATGGCTCAAGAAAATGGAGAGGTTGTGCCCCGTTTTCATCGACAAGTCACTACTATGGCTTCTCGTATAAGGGACTTCAATCAAATGATTTACTCTCCTACTTTATATGGGTCTAAGATTGATGAAGACCTCCAAGAATTCATCGCTGAAGTGTATGTATATAGGGTTGTCCACAAGGGAGAGGGTCGAGTTATCCACTTATAAACTCAAGGACGTGGCGCAAGAAAGGTATGTGCAATGTAGGAATAACAGAACATTGAGGGGTTGTTCGTTGACTTGGAAGATCATTAAGATGGCTTATCTAGATCGATTCTTTCTTAGGGAGATGAGGGAGGAAAAAGTGGTGGAGTTCATCAACCTTCGCCAAGGAGCTAGGAGTGTCCATGAATACTCTTTGGAATTTATGAAATTTTCAAAATATGCTCCTTCCTATGTTTACGATCCTAGAGACCAAATAAGTCATTTTGTGATGGGGGTGTCAGAGAACTTACAAGAGGAGTGCCATTAGGTCATGCTACATGACAATGTGAACATTTTTCATTTTATTGCGCATGGAAGAAGGGTTGAGGAGGCAAGGGCTAAGATAAATAGTAGATATGCTAAGAGGGAAAGATCATTCTGGAGTTTCTTCAATTAATAGGTTTGAAATACAAGACAAGCCTAGATTTAAGAAGCGGATTTCACATCAAGTCCCTTCCAAGTTCCCAAAAGCAAGTGGTGATAGGGTTTCTAACCCTAAATTTAGGAGGGGAAAATGTACTAATTCACCAACCGAGAAGAAAATTTGTGGAAAGTGTGGTAAAAAGCACTATGGTGATTACCTTAAGGTAACAGATAATTGTTTTAGTTGTGGCGAGTTGTCACAAGATGAGAGATTGTCCAAACTTGTAGAGTAAGTACAAAGGTAGTGGTCAAGCTCAAGCAAGTGGTTCTATTGATGCTCCCAAGAAGAACCATTTCTATTCTCTCCGCTCTAAGAGTGAGCAAGAGGCTTCTCCCGCCGTGGTGACCGGTATGTTGTAAGTCTTCTCTATTGATGTATATGCCTTACTTGATCCCGATGCTACATTATCATTTGTTACACCTCTAGTAGCTAAAGAGTTTAATATTTTACTTGATATTTTGCATGAAACTTTTATAGTATCTTCTCCAGTGGGTGAGTCGGTTGTTGCAAAAAGGGTGTATAGAAATTGTCCAATAATGTTACCCAATAGAGTTTCTTATGTTGATATAGTAGAACTCAATATGCTTGATTTTGATATTATATTGGGTATGAATTAGTTGCATCCATGTTTTGCCTTCATTGATTGTAGGACAAGGGTGGTGAGGTTTAACTTTCCTAATGAACCCGTGGTTAAGTTGAAATGGGGAAATTCCATTCCTAGTGGTCATATAATTTCTTATTTAAAATCATTCAAAATGATCTCAAAGGGTTGTGTATATCACATAGTAAGAGTCCACGATTTAGACTTCGAAATTCCTCCCATTGAGTTGGTACCCGTAGTGAGTGAGTTTCTGGAGGTCTTTCCTAATGACTTTCCCGGTATTCCTACCGAACGGGAAATTGACTTTGGCATTGATTTGATACTGGATACAAATCCGATATCAATTCCTCCTTATCGGATGGCTGCAGCCGAATTAAAGGAGTTGAAGGCTCAACTCAAGGGTTTACTAGATAAGGGCTTTATAAGGACTAGTCTTTCTCAATGGGGTGCTCCGGTTTTGTTTGTAATGAAGAAATATGGGTCCTTGAAAATTTGTATTGATTACCGTCAACTCAACAAGGTCACTATTAAGAATAAGTACCCTCTACCTCGAATTGATGACTTATTTGATCAACTCCAAGGGGCGAGTTACTTTTCAAATATAGACTTGAGGTCGGGGTATCACTAACATAGGATGAGAGGCGAGGATATATCAAAGATGGTTTTTTGGACTCGGTATGAAAACTATGCGTGTTTGCTGATGTCGTTTGGTTTCACTAATGATCCAGCGGCGTTTATGGACCTAATAAATAGAGTGTTTTGAAATTACCTAGATTCATTTGTCATTGTCTTCATTGACGACATCTTTGTATATTCAAAGAATGAGGATGATCGTATGGGTCATTTTAAAGTAGTATTTCAAACCCTTAAGGAACATCAATTGTATGCCAAATATAGTAAGTGTGAGTTTTGTTAAGGTCGGTGACATTTCTTGGGCACATCATTTCTAGTGAAGGAGTTGAGGTAGACCAAAGGAATGTAAGTGTTTAAAAATTGGCCAAGAGATTTGACTCCAACAGATATTATGAGTTTCTTGTGTCTAGTGGGTTATTATCGGAGGTTCATGGATGGTTTTACGTCCAATGCATATCCCTTGACTACTTTGACCCAAAAGAGTAAGAAGTTTGAGTGGTCAAAGGCATGTGAGAAATTTCTCAATTGTTGGAAGATAAGCTCCCTTCCTCTCCAGTGTTGACTTTACTAGAGGTTACAAAGGGTTTTGTTTGTATTATGACATATCCAGAGTGGGTTTGGGGTGTGTGCTTATGCAAAACGGGAAAATGACAGCATATGACTCTAGGCAACTTAAGGTACATGAGAATAACTATCCCACACATGACCTTGAATTAGAGGTTGTGGTGTTTGCCTTAAAAATTTGAAGGGATTACTTCTACGGGGTTCATGTTGATGTTTTTACTGATCATAAGAGTCTCCAATATATGTTTACCCAAAATGAGTTGAATCTCCCGCAAAAGAAGGTTGTTAGAGTTGTTGAAAGATTATGATATGAGTGTCTTCTATCACACCGGCAAAGCTAATGTGATGGCGGATGCCCTAAGTCGTATGACTATAGGTACTATATCCCACATTAATAATGTTAAGAAAGACCTAGCAAAGGAATTTCATAAGTTGGGTGGATTGGAGGTGAGGTTGGAAGCTTCTCTTAATGGGGGTGCTATAGTTCATAATAACCCCGAGTATTCTCTAGTGGTTGAAGTGAAGTCCAACAACACGTGTATCTAGTATTAATGGAGTTGAAAGAGTTCATTCTCATCAAGTTGAATGAATCATTCTCCTTAAAGGGGGATGGTGTGTTAAGGTACCAACAGAGATTATGTGTTCCTGATGTAGATGGGTTGAAGGATCGGATCCTAGAAGAAGCCCATGGGTCCCACTACTCAATTCATCTGGGTTCGACAAAAATGTACCACGACCTAGGGGAGATATATTGGTGGGAAGGTTTAAGAAGGGACATAGCGGAGTTTATCGCTAACTGTCCGAATTGCCAACAAGTAAAGGCCGAACACCAAAAGCCTGATGTCTTACTACAAGAGATCCAAATTCCTACTTGAAAGTGGAAAGATATCAATATGGACTTTCTAGTGTGTTTACCTCGGACTAAAAGTCATATTATTCCATATGGGTGGTTGTGGATCGATTGACTAAGCCCGCTCACATTATTCTCATCAAGTCTACATATTCGATGGAGGATTATGCAAGAATCTTCATAGATGAAATTGTGTGCCGCCATGATATTGCATTATCCATCATATTGGATTGGGGCTCACAATTCACATCTATATTTTGGGATATCATTCCAGAAATGGTTGGGTACTATGGTGAAGTTGAGCACCGCTTTTCATCCCCAAACGGATGGTCAAGCAAAACACACTATTCAAACCCTTGAAGATATTCTTAGGGAATGCATTATTGATTTTAAAGGGAATAGGGATAAATAATTGCCTTTGGTGGAGTTCACCTGTAATAATAGTTTTTATTCATCCATTCCATTGCTCCGTATGAAGTATTTTATGGTAGGAGGTGTAGGTCTCCTATTGGATGGTTTGATGTTGGTGAGCCATCAATTCTTGGTCACGAGTTGATTTATAAGACTTTGGAAAAGTTCATATAATAAGGAACCGGTTGCAAACGGCCTATTGTCGGCAAAAGTCTTATGGCGATCATAGGAGACAGGATTTGCAGTTTGAAGAAGGTGACGAGGTGTATTTGAAATTATACCAATGAAAAGGGTGGTTAGATTCGGGAAGAAAGGGAAATTGAGTCCTTTTTATGTGAGTCTTTATGAAATCTTGCAAAAGGGGTTGGTAAGGTTGCCTATGAATTGAAACTTTCTCATGAATTGGCTTCGTTTCATTCGGTTTTCCATGTTTCTATGTTGAAAAAGTGTATCGGTGATGTCGAGTCCATTCTTCCTATTGGGGGACTTGGTGCTAAGGATTACCTCTCTTATGAGGATGTTCCGGTTCAAATTCTTGATAAGCAAGTCAAGAAGTTAAGGAATAAAAAGGTGGTTTCTGTAAAGGTGTTATGGAAGAATCATCTTGTTGAGGGTGCAACATGGTACGCCGAGGCCGGCGTGAAGTCCCATTACCCTCATATTTTTTATAATTAAGGATAGTCATTCTTCTAAATAAAATAAATATTACTAGAAATTGATGTTTTTTTTAATTTTTGGGTGAAGTTTTGCAAAATGTGCATTTTTGAGTACTTCACAGTGAAGTTTTTGCAAAATGTGCATTTTTGAGTACTTCACAGTGAAGTTTTTGCAAAATTTGCATTTTTGAGTACTTCACAGTGAAGTTACAGTGAAATTGGTGCTTTAGACTTGAAATTTTGCTTTTTGCATGTTTTGAGTTATGTTGTGCATTTTAATATGGTGAGTCTTTATGGAATGATATGTAGCATGTTGTTAAGTTGAACTTTGTGCAAATTGACTCATGTAATGTAAGTTGAGCTCCTAAGTGTTGTGAGAAGGAAATGCCTTATAACGAAGTGATTTGAGCCTTATCTGTATATGAGTTTTGAAATTCCCTTGTTGAAATGAAATGATATAATTTGATTTGATATTGTTGAATGGTTGGACTGCTAGTCTTGAGTTTATTCCTTCCTTCAAAAGAGTTTTAGTGTCATTAGAGGACAAATGTTCCTAAGGAGGGGGATAATGTAACACCTTGAACATTCAAGACGTGTTGTAAATACTAACATAGGTGATATGGGGTCTAACTACTGTTTTTGAGTCCATTTTTATAAATTTAGGTCATTTAGGTTCTTTAACAACCAAAACGTTCAAAGACGTCCATGATGTCTAGAAGTTTAACTTAAAAGGGTACTATTGTGTCTTAGCCTATTTGACTAGTTTGTAGGAGTCGGAAATGTATGAAAGATGGTGAAAAGGTACATAATAGGTGTTTGAGTTTTTTCATGGTTGAAACGTCCAGGTATGTCTCCCCAAGGAACAACCAAGGGCCTTTGAGGACACTTGCGTTAGAAGCAACATTGCCTGGACAGTTAGCATCGACGAGACCACCTACGGTCCGTGTGTGGACAGACGGCGCGCCTATGCAACCGAACTCCCATACTTAGTCAACTTGAGTAAGTCCCCCACTTGCACATTCAATGAACTAATCGACATAGTGCAGGACGTAGGGGTGAGGGTTTGTAGGTTCACTGACAGCCTGTTGGCATGGTTCCGTCTGTGAAGGGTGAGTTTACTGCACGTTTTTATATTGATTCATTTAATTAATTTGGTGTTTTAGGGGTTAGTTAGGGATGAATGGGAAACTAATTAACTAACTTAAAACCCATATAAAAGCCCCTACCCAAATTAAACTAATTAGAACACAAAAACACCAACTCTCTTCTTTCTCTCTTCTTTCTCTCTCTACTTGAACTCACCATTGAAGACTAGAAAGAATAGGGTATTGGGGTCTGGAAAGGGACGAATTCACTATAAAATTGTCAACAAATATTAAGATATGGAATCTATGTTAAAGGGTTCCTTTAAAATGGATTTCAAAAGTTGAGTTTTCTTATTGGTTTTATCCAATTACGAAATTGAAGTTATGAATTCAGATGTTGATTATTTCTTTAGGTTATATTAAGTATATTAACATATAATTTAACTTGTTTATGGTAATTTTTGATGGTTTAATATAAATTGAAGAACATGATCCTCAATCCCTAACCCTAGGTTGTGATCCTGACCTATATTGTATTGTGATCATTTAATTGACTTGGTTATTAGTTAGATTCATATAGTATGGTGTTATTATGAGTAAATTAATATGAATTATAGGCCTATAATTCTAGGTCTTGATATGTGATTTAGGTTATGAAGTATATTATGAAATTAGCCTATGTGTCTTGTCTTAAGTTATCACCTAGTGTTGTGTTATAGAGATGCAATTGGTCTTGTTATCTTATTGGTTATCATTATGTGATGATGTTACTCCCCTAATTGGGTTAAATTATGGGTTGATGGCAAGACCTTGATGATGAACTATGAGAAAGACTTGGTAAGTCTTAGAATCACTTTTTTTACTTTTAATTGTGAATAATTGTGATTAAGTCATGATGTAACATTGGAGTATACCTTATACTAGGATGATAGGGTGGTACGATATTTAATTGAATTGTCTTGATTATGTTGTGAAGTTGATTAAGGTGTATGTGATATACAGATGGTGAAAACTATCAGTGTGCCTTGATATGCTATGAAATGCTAATGTGTTTACCTCACTCATATGAATGGTGATGAAAGGACTTATACTCATACAATTGTTATTGAGCTATTGATGAAGATGATTAAACAATGGATAGACGCTATGACCTAACTAAGTTATGATAGATAATTAAAGACTTAAAGACATTTCAAAAAGGGACTCTATCTTAGAGACGAGTGAACTAGATTATGTAGTGTCCCTTCAAAAATAGGGAAGGTAGGAGCACTTCGTTACTCTTGAAATTGTAGACTATAATGTATTGAGAATAAAGAGGTTCCCAACTATATGTCCTAGTTCTTTAACTATGTTTCCCAATAGGATTACTAGATAATGGATGCCCAAAGTTGATATGTTTCATGTTTTGGTACTATTTTGGCAAGTAGTCTGCCTTCTTTCTGTGTAGGGCTTTATGACACTGGATTCCATACTAGCTCATGTGGTCGATGTGGATTAGGGAAATATGTTCCCAAAAGGTAAAATGAATTAAAGGATTTGAACTCTAAACCCAAGAGGTCTAGCTTAGTCTAGGTAGGGGTAGGGGACTCTACCTATACATTGCAGTAGTTATACTTGAGGGGGTTCTTAGGAGGATGTTCTTATATATATGTTTATGTTATGAAGATATAATTTATGTATATGATGAACTTGGCAAATTTTTGACACTATACGTTGATTATTCAATTATGAGTATGCATTGGGTTATAATATTAACATAAGATGAAATGTAAATCTAAATGTTATGTCATGTGAATTTGGACATTGGTTATGGTTACGTGTTGAGGATACTTGATTTAGTAAGGCTATGGATCTTTGCTTGGTCATTGCAGTTGTTGACTCGATAAGGATTCATGAGTAGTTTTCTTGCTTAATATGACAATATTGACTCTTATTCATTCTTGTGATGATTTTCTTTGATGATAGGGTGTAGTAAATAACGGTTTCAAGTATGTTTGAATATGTATTACTTGTTGAGTTAGTAAGAATATTTCGTTGGTTGACATGACTTGCTTGTCTTTACACTAGATTCTTAAAAGGTTGAAATATCATGTTTTGAGGAAAAGCCCCTTTATAGAATGTTTTGATTGTATACGTGCATAAGGTATCATACCTAGTTCATGTGGAGTACTAACCCTATTTTCTTCCCTTTTCCCATACATTGTAGGTTCCGGTCGTTGAAGAGTTTACAAGGCGACATTGTTTAAGGCTTGGATTCTTCATTTCATCCAAGTAAGAGAGGTCCTCAATTTCTGAGGGCAATGCCACTATCTAGCCTCAGACTTGTTATGAGCTTAAAGACTCTTTCATTTCTTTCCTTTACAATTGAGTACAATACATTTGTATGACCTATATGTGGTCTTGTTTAATTGATGTAAGGGCTACGCCAATATTGTGATAATCGTTTAGATCAGATGAGACAATCTTTGAGACTATTTTTCTATCTTATATTTCTGTATGTGCAATAAAAGTAGAAGGCTATGTAACTTTTCTAAATGAAGGGTCTATAGTATACTCGATACGACTATATTGTATGTGTATGTAGAGGTCTATATAAACCTCCAAGTAGTTGTAATGAAAGTTTTAAATTTTTCCGCATTTTTTAACTAATGAATTTAATGATGTCATACTAAGAGGCTAGTCTTAGTGCTTGAAAAGGACGACAACGCCGGTTAGGTCTAGAGGGTAAACCCAGATGTGACACCGACAAAGAAGGTGGTTAAAGATTTTAAAAGATTATGATATGAGTGTCCTTTATCACCCTAGAAATATAATATGTTTGTGGATGCTTTGAGTCGGATGCCTATGGGTCGTGCGTCCTATGTTGTTGATAACAAGTAAAAATCTATAAGAGATGTGCATCTATTGGCCCGGTCGGGTGTTCGACTTGAAGATTTCCAAAAATGGGGTTTCCTGTTTCATCATAGCACTAAGTCGTCTCTAGTGGTTAAGGTGAAATCTTAGCAACATCTTGATCCTCAATTGATGTAGTTTAAGAAATCAATTTACAGTAAATCTAATGAGTCTTTCTCCTGGGGGGATGCCATAATTAGGTATCAATGTAGGTTGTGCGTACCACATGTGGATGACTTAAGAAGACAAAATGTATTGTGATTTACAAGAGATTTATTGTTAGAATGGTTTGATAAAGATACGATGGAGTTTTTGGCCAAATGTCCAAATTGTCAATAAGTCAAGGCCAAACATCAAAAAATGTGAGGGTTGACTCAATATATAGCTATCCCCACTTTGATGTGGGAAGATATCAATACAGATTTAGTTGTGGGTTTGCGTCTTATGCAAAGGCAAAATTATTCGATTTGGGTTATTTTTGATAGGTTGACATAATCAATCCATTTTATTCCCGTTAAGCTACTTATTAGCTGAAGAATTTGTTAAATTGTATCGTAAAAAGATTTATAAAATTCATGGAATTCCCTTGTCTATCATTAAAGATAGAAGTACTCAATGTACTTCTTATTTTTGGAAAGCATTCCAAAGTGGGCTAGGTGCGAAGGTGAAACTTAATACTGTATTTCATCCACAAACGGATGTTTTGGCGAAATTAACCATCCAAACATAAGAAGATATTTCGAGCACATATGTCATTGACTTCAAGGGTAATATATCATTGATAGATTTTCCTACAAGAATAGCTACCACTCGAGTATCGTCATTGCATGCTTTGTGGCCCTTTATGGAAGTAGATGCATATATCCAATTGGGTTGTTTAAGGTAGGTGAGTTTGATCAAGTAGGTCCCCAAGCAGTTTATGAGGTTGTGGAAAAAAGTCTGACTCATAAGGTATTGATTGATGACAGCCCAAATTCAGCACAAAAATCTTATGCCGATAATAGAAAAAGGGACCTTGAGTTTATGGTAGGTGCCTTGGTCTATTTGAATATATCACAAATGAAAGAGGTGATAAGGTTTGAGGAAAAGGGTAAACTTAGTCCCAGTATATGGGGGACATATGCAGTTTTAAAACGCTTCAAGAGTGTTGCCTATGAATTGAAATTACTTATTGAGTTGGTTCCAGTGCATCTTGTGTTCCATGTATCAATGATCAAAAAGTGCATAGATGATCCGATGTCTATCCTTCCTCTAGAAGATTGAGAAGTTGATGCTTACTTTTCCTATGAAGAGGTCCCATTGAGATTCTAGACCGGCGAGTGTAGAAGTTGTGAAATAAGGAAGTATCTTCCGTAGGGTTCTTTGGAAGAATCACCTTGTGTAAAATAATACTTAGGAGGCCATTTCCAATATGATGTTCCAATATCCTCATCTTTTTACTTCCTCTTCTAGTAAAGATTGAGGTTAGTAATCCCTCCAAGTATTGTTTTATGAAGGGCCACAAGGGTATTTGAACTTCTATGATTTCCGTTAATTATGTATGTTCGTGTGAAAATTCATGCTTCATATATGTATTGAAATATATGTTCTTCATACTTTATATCACTTGAATTTGTGGCTGGTATAATTGACCTTATGTGATATTTCTTGTTATGGAAGTTCTCAAGTGCGATTTTATGAAGTGATTTAATGGTTCCTTGTTCAATATGTTGAGCTATATGAGAAGGAGAAGGAAATTCCTCCTTGCATACTGTAAAATGATGAAATGTGTGCATAATTTGTAGTTGATATAATTCCTTCTTGCATAATGTGAAATGATGAAATGTGTGCATAATTGATAGTTGATATAGTTTCTACCTCATAATGGTGCATTCTTATGATTGAGAATGGAGTAAATGTTTCCTCATTTGACTTTGAATTATAATTATATACCACGTGTTGGTTGGGATCCTAATCTTGAGTCGTAAATTCTAGAAATATGTTTAAGGTGTCATTCGACGACGAATATTCCCCAACGGGCGATAATGTTATACCTTAAAAATCCACTGACCTAGTCTAGAGCCTCACATAATGAATAATAGCTTAAAAAGGGTTAAAATGATGTTATCGGATATTACTCAACATATTAACTTGATTTTGTTCGTATTAGAGCTCAAACGTCAATCGACCATGACATCTGGAAATTACTGAATTTAACTAGTAGGTGTTCTTAGGTCTTGTTAAGTCATGGAGTGTCGTATGAAGGTTAAATGTTGTAAAAATAATTTAAATAGGTAAAACAATATTTTTAGGATTAAAATGTCCTGGTGAAACCCCACAAGAACCACCATAGGTATCCTTGAGGGGGACCCAAATATTTGTCCAACAAGATGCCCGAGACAGTTTGTACGATGAGTAAAGGATGTGTGTCCGCGCCGCGGACTGGATCCACTAAAGGCCAAAATCTTGGTCCTCGTCACAGACGTTGTCGCGGACCTGTTTGTCCCAAAAATAATTTTCAGAAACTCGAGGGAACACCTCCACGACGAAAAACTCCAAAAATAAATGTCAAGTGAGACTTAATTAAAAGGTCCAACCAAGTGAGGGGTATTTTAGGGTATTTTAGGGGCTTAGTATATATTGAAATTAATCCATTACGCTCATTCCCACATTAAAATAAATCCCCAAAATGAAAACCCTGTTGCTCTCAGTTCAATCTTAATTATCTCACTATACAAAGACTCCATTGAATAAGAAGGTCTAAGCTTCAAGTAGGGCTCAAGAACAAGGCTTTTCTCCATATATCATGTAGGATTGAAAAGGTATGGGAATTATTCACTCTTGTGAATCCTTTACCCAAGAGGTATTCATTTTGCAATGTTCTTCCAATTTTCTAGAAATCACTAAAATTTGTGTGTCACCTTTAAACATGACTTATTTGCTCTAGATTTTATTAATAATGATGGGATTAAGAATGTTTATCAATTATTTGATGAATTACCTATGGTTTTTGTTATGATCGGGGAGCACCCCTAGAGGTAACATGGCATACTTGACCTCTCGGATGTCCTATACAAGCTCATACTCATCATTCATCGCATTTTCATAGGTAAATTTAGCAGAAAATTTAAAACTTTTCATAGTACATAGTATGCTAGAAACATCACTTCATATATATGAAATATATGTCAGAATACATAGTTAGACTGTAAGTCTCTTTTGACATAATAGACTCAACATCATTAGAATAAAAAGGGACGCAGCCCTTATCAATATATAACATTATCTAAACTATTACATAACTTTAAAAATAATTTGACATGGAAATCCTTGAATCTTAAGGATCCTTTTCTTGAGCTAGGGAAACACAATCAAGACCTTCACTTTAGAGATATCCTTTAAGCATCCATAACCTACACTTTATGTAAAAAGGTGAAGAAGAATGATAATAGTACAAGAATGTACTATGTACGAAAATCATGCAAAAACATTCATTTAAAGATGACATTTGGTTATAAAACCATCCATCATGCTTTTTAGTAAATCTTCACAAAACCTTTATAAAATAATAACAACATAGCTCATACACTTCACATAGGCATAAACCCTATTCATAATGTCACATAAAGCCACATAATTCATTCAAGGCACATTTGTCTTATTCATAGTATTACCTTCACCTTATGATAAGCCTTACCCCAACTAACCCTCTAGCAACACTTGGTGCATTGTATGAATAGTGACCCATTTCACTACCCACACTGAAGCATCCCCTTAAGGCCACCAAGGTAAACATTAACATATCCTTCATTAACACCCAACACCTATACACATACATATAGGCATAAAATGTCATGACAATACAAACATCACATATAAAACCCATTCAAAGACAATATGCAAGTCAACACTACCATTAACATCGTAAGAGGCAATAGTCAACAATAGCATATTTAGACTTCATTTCATAAAGGCATCAAGGAGCTTAATAATAACCACAATCTAAGCCTACTAATGCAATGTACATGTGAATTCCCATAACCTCACACATACTTAGTGACTCACAATGAGACCACAAGATTTAATATTTACATCACACAACAATATGTCAACTATATTCAACTACATCCATACAAAGTATGATTGTAATCATATAGTCAATGAGACCAACATCATGCATATATGGTAAGACCTCATCATATACACACCATAGGACTCATACTATGCATATTAGCATATAATTATATCAATACCATAATGTCATGCATATAATACACATACACATTCATATACATATAGAACATTTTCGTATAACTCCCGCCAAGAGCTACTTGTGCAATGCATAGGTAATGTCTCATACCCTCACCTACAGTAAGCAAGTTCATTTAGGTTATCCTAGTTAGGATTCATTATTGTACTCCCATTGTTAATTTTACTTTATGGAAATCCTAGCCTCAACCGAAAATAAGATCATGTTAGCCAAACATGGAATTTGGTGTCATGGAACCCCACACTAAAAGGAGGTGCTCTACTTGCCAAGGTAGAACATTAATATCATACTAGCATCTAGGTGGATCAACTTTCTAGGTAGTATGGGGGAAACATAATTATAGATCTAGGAGATGTATACTGAAACCCTATTTATGCCATTAGGAATTATACTTTCCATCTCATGAGATCATTTGGTTGACAAGCCTTCCTCTTTATCAAGGTAGACATGTGCAATAAGTAGGCAAAAGCCCATACCATTGCCTACACTAGTACACCTATCAAGTCATCTTTGATACGAGACATTTCTGGCTTTCATGGACATATACTCTACATGCATAGTAGTAGACATTAGTGCTTATGATAATTATCCTTTCATTCGACACCATGAACCTATACTACTCATAAGCATGCATAAGGTGGGAAGGTGTGTACATTGGACAACATGATCATATAATGGATCTAAACACAATATTGAGGAAGCCACCCTATTAAGACAACATTATTCATTCATTCATGGAGCACACACCACATCATAGCATAGGAGACAATACAACGTTAACATTTGCATTCTAGACTCGTAACATTGTCTAAGATCAAACATTCATATAAGGGTACATAGGTAGGGGTCATTAACAATTAGAACTTCATAACGAGAAGCATATAGATCAAACCTAACTCTAAAAACTCCATTTAATCATAGAAGAAATCATCAATACACCTAGAACACAATAGTAGATTCAAAGACTAGACATACTAGTTCACATTGTGTGATCATCATAACAACACTTCATAATCTATAAATTGCCTTTAAGGACGTGATCAACTCATATAAGGATTTAAAAGAAAGTAAACACCACCACCATAATTGGATCATACCACATAATGCCATAAAAGGCCAATTCAACTATCATATGTAAAGAAAAGTAGAAGAAGTAGGGCAATCTTACCAATTAACCAATCATTGATCATCATTGATAACTCCTCATAATTCATCAATAATTCATGAATAAGGAATTATTCAAAAGTACAATAACATAATCGAAAGCATAACTCAACCATCATAATATAAAGATCACCTCATGTACTACATAATCAATTCTATAGGAAGTAGAGAAATATAGATCAAATATAACAAATCTCCAAACCTTGATCCTGATTGATCAATTACCCATTATTCATCATCAATTCACATAGAAGACATCATATATAATTAATTTATCATAATTGAATCACACTACAATCAACCTAAAATCAATATAATATATGCTAAATTTACAAATTGGGAGGATCATGGGTTCATCACCAAATTGGATTAAAAATCACACTCAAAAAAGTATATAATCAACAATTGATCATAAGCATTCTTTTCAAATCAATTTTAGAAAGAACTCATGGATTTATTAAAAGATAAGAAATTTTGATCATGAACTCTCTTTGAAAACTTTTTAATGAGCTCTCTAGATGAATGGTTATATAAAGATAAAGGATCACCATACCTCATTATATGAGAAACAATGAAAACTTGATGAATAATACATCACAATTCATCAACCAAGCTGTTCTTGAGCTTGATCTCCGATGGACATTTCTAGAGAGGTTTTGTTTTGAGAGGGAAGATAAAATTTTATAAATGGGGTCTAATTGGGGTTAAGTCTTATATACTAACTTAAAACACCTAAAAATACTTAAATAAACCGTCCATAATAATTTAGGAACGTGGGGTGAATTTCCAATTCACCCCTTAGCATGGTAGAGTGCATGCAGCAGAACTGCAGCATTATCGATGAAAGTAGCCGACGGGGTGTCGATTGGAGAACGGCTCGTCCAATTGCTCTTTCTCATACAACTGCACCTCTATCCTTGGATCTTTATTTCACATGGTTATGTATGATAATACGCCCATACCCCCCCCCCCCCAATTAATGGGGAATAGTTAAACTGACGTGTTTCGTGGGCCTTGATTAACATTGCTAATGCAGTGTCTAGGCAGCCTTTGGGTCCTCCTCGGGGACCCTTTGAGTTGTCCATGGAGAGTCTTTCCCGTACATTTACGAATTAAATATGATCATATACAACTTAATGACCTCTCATATCAATTTCAAACAAAACGAATACGTAAAACATGCCAAGACTTACTAGAACACATATGCACATATCAAGGCTAACTTTTAAATGTCATCGAACGTTCTTGGACGTTGGACCTCCAAATCACTTCAAATCATTTATGCATGATACAAAACACTTAATTAACATATTTTAACATTTTTAAATTCATGTGATGCTCTAATATACTTACCTCATTTTGAGAGACTTTATAATTTTTTACCTAATTCTTGAAGACCCATGAATGTCTCTGTTCTCCTTACCCTAAAAATCATGAACTATGTTTTTTAATGACTACAGGCTATGCAGTTGAGTATTTTCTTAAAAATTTACTATTATAGTATTATGATAATTTATTTGATGGATAAATATCATGTATTTGGGACGAAGTCATGAAAGGGTTTCATGGAGGCCATAAATAAGATCTTCAATGTCTTGAATACTCTATTATAGTATTGTTGGTGTTAGTGTTCATTAATTGAATTTTGAATGATGAAATTATGAATGTACGATCATCCTATGAATATGATGGTTGTGAATTGATTATAGGTTTAGCAATATGTGGGGTTAAAGGTAATCTTCATGTACATCTTATGACTATGTTATGATGTAATGTTCTCACGTCATGTTGGTTTTGTGATGAAAGTGTTTACTCAACCTAAAATGTATGATCATGTTTTATCGGGGTTTAAATCTTAAGACCTATGTTTTGAACTAATGTTAAGAAAGACTTTAAAATATTTCATGAACGGGAATTTAGCTTAGTATCTAGTGAACACGATAGTAAGAGGTGTTCCTTCACAATGTAAGATAGGTTCAACCAATGTTCTCATGAGATTGAAACTACAATGCTAATTATCATAAAAAGGGTTTTTAGTAACAATCTCCTATTTCATAAACAATGTGCCCCCGTAGGAACGTTAGCTAGTGGATCCACCAATATGCTATATAAATGTTTGTGTCTTACCTTGGAAAGTAGGACACCCTCCTTTCGGTGTGAGGGGATGACCCCTGATTCCATGTAGCTCATAATGTCTATGTAAGTTATGGTGAAGATTTTCACATGTTAAAATGACTGAATGAAAGTTAGAAGATTGACACTAACTAGGATTACTTAAGAAGTGTTACTTAGTTTAGTAAGGGAATGACACTTTACCTATACATAGCACAAGTGGACCTTGAAGGGAATTAAGGGTTGGTTCTCTATGTATATATGTTATGAATGAAATGGATGATGTTGGTCTTGTAAGATATGTATGATATTGGTTTCACTTTATATATATGATATTGGTCTAAATTGTTGTGCATGGTATTGACTACTCTTGCTATGATAATGTATGAGGTAAAAGAAAATACTTATGATCTCTTTGTTAGCTTACTTGGTTTAGGTGGGGTTATGGGGCTTCACATACACATTCACTGGTTGATTTGGATTGGTGTTATGAGTAAGGTCTTCTGATGTATTGATGAGGTGGACTCTAAATATGAAATATTGACCATGGATCTAACATGATGTTACTCTTAAACATAAATATGAATATATCTTGTTGTTGTTGTTGTTGTTGTTGTTGTTATATGAACTTGTATATGATTGTTGGAATGTGCATAAAATCTTGTAAACTGAACTTAGCATGCATATAAGCAAAATGTACCTTTATGCATGTTTTTTAATGTTTTACTTGCATAGGTTTCCATACATAGTACATGTGATTTATACTAACCCATATCTCTTCTATTTTCTAAATTAATATATCTTCAGGACATTGAGGTGATTCAAGGCAATTTTCTCAAGAACCATGGATTGTTTCCAATGTTGGTGAATCCTCAAGTCCGAGGACCAAACTCTATGATTCTAACTATTAGTTGTTTTGTGTATATTCAAAGACATTTCTCGTTTCCTTCTATTTCAAGGACTATGTTGTATTCATTTTATAAGACTTGTATTGATTTAAGGGCTATGTCCCAAATTTCATACTCTTCTGTTTAGACGACTATGTGAGACAAGTTAGTTTCGATTTTTGATATATGAAGTAAACTTAAAATTCAAATGAAAATTTTTATATTTTCTGTTTTTATTCTATCTAATAGGCAATGATGAATTCTAAGGTCTTGTCTAAGACCTCTTCGAGGACGAAGATGCCGGTTACGACTAAGGGGTGCTCTCGGGTCGTGACATGGGCATGAATACATAGTGCCACTAGGAAACCCCCCTTGTTATTGTTAGTCCAAATGCAACAAAATTTGGCCAATCCTGGTTTCAGATTGCTTAATCGAGACAGAGTGCTAGGTGAGGTTCTGGTTAAGGGTCGACACATGTTCCTTCATTTGTTTCATAATCTTGTTTGACTCATTAAATTTGTTATCCTTAGACCTTCCACCATTTGAATCCTTTCGCTTTTGATTTTCATGGGTAGGCATATACCTATCCTTCTCCCATCCTTCCAATTAAGATATTGATCCCTCCATTCGCAATCTCGATCTTTCCAACCTTCAACTCTATTCCCACCTTTGTTATTAACTTGGTTCGGGTAGTTTGAACGAGAACCACCGCCTGGATGTCTAGGAAAATTACCTATTCATTATACAAGGCTTCAAATTTGCCTCATCCGGATTAGCAAACTCGACACCTATACTTTGAGCACCAGCTCCCATAAAATTTATGGACAAAATGTCAAGTTTTATCATAATTTAGGCCATCTTTTGGTCCCTCTGTTGGTCTTTCTCTATATGTTCCTTAGTCAATTTGAATGACATAGGAAATACTTGATCTTCACGATTATTCCAGACCATTTTTGTTTTTCAATTGCAATCCAAGAATTGGGTTGTTATCACATAAGGTTTTAACATTAAACCTCTACTGGAGAAAGTTGGTAGAAACACCCTAGTTTACCGAGTCAAGGCTCCGGTAAAAATATTGTGACAATACATTGTCATGGAAGCCATGGGATGGGCATTGTAGCAATAGCTTCTTGAATCGTAACCAAGTCTCATGAATCTCTATCCCTTCAAACTCTTAAATATTCTGATGTTGTCCCAAACATTCATCATCTTTGAACGAGGGAAACTCACATATGAAATTCAGTTACCAACTCCTCCACGAAGTGACTGAATCATGTGGCAATTATGTCAGCAACTTGCAATCTTCTCCCATCAAAGAGAACTGCAACAAACCAACCTGACTGATTCTTGGGAGATGTTTTCAAAAGATTACGATATGCATATATCCACCAAATATCTAATATGCTCATAGGGATCCTCATGAGCTAACCCACTGAAAAATCTATTTAGTTGCAAGAATTGCAACATAGTAAGTACTCTTGATGTGGAACAATGCATTCTCTTTGGCCGGAGGAAATTTAATGGCACCAATGCCTCCTATGAGATGAGGGTCATTAACATCATTAAGGCTTCCTATGTTATCTTTCTGTCCTACATGGATTAAAAGGCTGTTATCCACGCTCAAACTTCCTTAATTAACACATAAAAAATCAAAACAAATCAAAAAATTAGGTAAGTATCACTATAACTAACAAGACAAAAATTTAATCGTAGCTAAAAATTCTCAAATAACAATACTTTCCTGAAACGGTGCTATTTTTTATTTTTCATGATTATCAAAATACTATTATGAATAAAGTGCCAACGATCACTAGTAGTAATATAACCCAACCAAGAAGTGGAGTTCAGTCCCAAGGGAATAGTTTCAAGAATTAGTAGCCAAGTGAGAATTAGTTTGAGTTAGTTATAGATAAGACATTTATGAATGAAAACATCACAAATTAAAGGGTGACACAAGTTTCAATTATCAAAAGGGGGTTTCCCGATCAATTATAAGCTAAAAAGCAAATAATATGAAAATACGAATACTAAGACGGAATTCTTTGTTTGTAATAGGATTATGGGATAAGGCAAATAATCGGATAATTGTAATTAGTAGTAAATAGCTACATGTTAGTGATTAAGAAAGACATTGATGGGGTAAACTCTCCCTAATAAATTTACCATGAATAAAATTAGTTTCTCTCGAACACAAATAAGCAGAAACAGAGCATAACTTTGGCCTTTGTCCATTAACTCTATCGAGCTCAATGTGTTGAAGAGGATTTATGTCTCAATGTCGAGAGATGAATCAAAGATAAACCACTACCTATAGACCATTGATTAAGTAGTTTTCGTTTCAACCCCCCCCCCCTCTCTCTCTCTCCTACACGCACAAACAAAAATGCTAAGCTAAGATTTCATGTGGAACTAAAACCCATTAAATTCAACAACAATTACCAAACAAAATCACTTTTACACCTAAAATAAAACTATAAATTAGCAATACCTAACAATTATATCAATCCATAATCAAATAATCACACCTAATAATTGGTGTTTTAGCTAGACATAGTAAAAAGCAAGAAATCGATACCAATTGGTGTTTCCGTCGATTGGGTACGATTAATTTTGTCTTTAATCTTGTCAATAATAATAATATTTAACACCCACTCCCAATTTCTTGTAAATGGAAATCTTCAAAATCAAAAATAATGTCTCCAAACTTGAAAAGTTAAGATGATGTTCACACTAGATTAATTTTTTGTAGCTACATCACAAAATGTCTAGATAATAAACTAAGAATTTACAACTATATTCATATTTTTTTAAAAATTTTGCGAAGGATCACTCATCTTAATATAGATTAGCTGCACTGTTGTTATGTTTCTATTTATTGAAAAACCCGCATAGTCATGATTTCAGTTCCTAAGTGATCCTATACTTGAATGGGAGAGGTAAAATTATATGCATAGATATTAGTATGAGTCTTACATGAAGGCTAGAAGAATGAATTCTAAGAGTTTCCTTCATCACCTTGTTAGGTTGAAGGAAATAGACTTTAGTGTTCGCCATCTCTAGGAATATCCTTTATTTAGAATCTTAGTCTAGTATTTTTGTTTTATGAATTTAGATTTTTGGAAGGGATTCAATGGTGATTTTTATGCAGATCAAATGGTTGTTCAAATCTTGGAGGTTCAAGTAGAGGCCAATATACTTATGTTTTCTCATGTGAATCTTTTTTATTTGGCTATTGGGGATATCATTTACGTACCGACGCAAGATTTGCTTATGAGACCGTCTGCATTAATGTTTCTCGGTTTATTAGTGAACAATCTCTCAAGGGATTGTGAAAGAATTTCTACTAAAATATATTCTTGTTATTGCTTCTAATCATATTCCCAAAAAAGTTGATCAACCTCTAATAACTCATAGTCAAAGAAATACATGCACCTGGTGAAACGACTCCTGGTGCAACAAAAAGCACCAATTTAATAGTGGAGGTGGGGATTAATTATTGATAGTGGGTGGAAAGGTGTTACTTTCTACGACTGACCTTAGGTTGGGTTATCACATATTGAGGGTGAAAGAATGATTATACTCGCAGAATGGCTTTTAGAACCCACTTTGATCATCATGAGTTAGTAGTACTATTTCTTGTTAATTCTTCGGTGATATTTATGGATTTGATAAACATGTTGTTTAAATAATACCTTCATCTGTTTGGTTATTTAACCTCACCAAAGGTGGCGTTATGGGTTAAAATGTTTTAGAATCATCATTTGTGATAGATGTGAAATTTAAGTGATGTCTTTATTCGACCTTAGTCCAATTGAAAGAGGTAGTTCTTATAAATTTCATTTAGGCTTTCTCCTAAAAGGTAGATGGAGTCATTAGATAGCAAGGTCGATGTATGATCCTAGAGTTCATAATTTGGGTTAACTTAAAAAATCTCACCCATATAGGGTGAAATGAGGATTGGGAAGTAAGGTATGTTTAGTCCCCATCTTGTAAGATCATATGTGATCACTAGACATGTTCGCAATATTGCTTTTAAACTAGAGTTTCCTAATATGTTGGCCTCGTTAACCAGGTTTTCCATGTATTTATATTTAAAAAAGAAGTATGTAGGAGATATGAAATCTATTGATTCCTTAGAAGAGTTGAAAGATAATGAGTATCTCTTATGAACAAGTACTGGTTGACATTGTTAAACCGGAAAGTTAAGAAATTGAGGTTCAAGGAAGTTACATTTGTGGAAGTGTTATGGAGTAATATTATAGTTGAGGGTTCCATTTGAGAGGTCGAGGCAAATAAGATGTCCCATATTGTCTTCTTTGTCCTTCTACGCCTACTTTAGCTTGAGATGATGAGTTCATCATAGTTTGATCTTTGTCGAAGTCATGTTTATTTAGATGTTCCCATGATATCCTTATGTTGTGCATTTGATGACGAACTTGTGCTTTGAAAGAAAATGAGGTTATATGATTGATTTTCCTCGTGGTGTAGTGCATTGTGTATGAGTTGCCTATATACTTCTTGAGATATATTGATGAAAAATGTCTTTGTTTTGAGTAGAGATATTCCTCATTGAATGTTTGCTTTGAGTATAGATTGCATAAAATCTCCATATGATTATGTTTAATATACTTCTATTTTTGAGAATGTAATTCCTTCTCGAAGATACGAAATTTTGAAATTTCATGGATTTTGGTTATTAGATGTAATTTCTGTCTTCCGTATGATGCATTGAGTATGTTTACCTTGGAGTTGAGAATACTACTAGTCTTGATTCGTGTGTGTTAAAATGGATCCTAGAATCTGATTTGAGGACGAATGACCCCAAGGGGAAGATAATGTAAAACCCTCGAATCAAATCGGCTAGGCTAGTGCTAAGTATGAGTGCATGAGCCAAGGAAAAAGGCAAGAGCATAGGGAGAGGGCTCCAAAAGCCTAACCTACGCTATGTACTGCCCACCTTCCCACGAGAGCTTTCATGGCTCTTGGTGGCTACAAAGGATCGTGGTCCACCCGCGGTGGTGAGACAATAGCGTCCTCAAGGCTGCCCAAGTGAGACTCCTCCATACGATCCACTTCACGACTCGTTAAGGCTTAGATGGATCATGGGAGGGGTCATGGTATTTCCTTATATTTTATTGGGACTAGGGGAATTTTTCCTAGCCAAAGGTCCAAGACCGCGACGAGGAGCACATCTCTTGTTGAGGACCACGGATCATGGAGCCTATCGTGAAGTGTAAACAGTGGACTGCCAGGTGGGGGTTAAACGATTCCAGTTTTAATTATAATAAATATAGGTCTTATTACCTAAGCATAGTACACCTATATATGTTATTTTAACCATTTAAACTCATCATTCAAGTCATTAATTCCATAAACCCCAAAAGAAATTCCATGTTCTCCTCACGAATATTTCTGTCTATAGAAGTTTAAAATGAAAGATATAGTTCAAGCTAGGATCAATGTCAAGTATCCAATACTCAATAATTTTTTGTCTTTGTAATCAAGGTATAATGACATATATGTGAATATAATCCTATCATCCATTGAGGTCTTAATATTCCACAATTGAAAAGTAGAAATTCCTAAATTTAGTTAGGATTTCTTCTAATGTTCCGGGTATTTATGTGTGTTTATCCAATTGACAAGATTATGATTTTTATGCTTTAATTGAGTATATTCATTAACTCTAGTATGAATTTACATGTTACTATTCCCTCCAACCCATATTTCTAAGATTGATTTGATGTAAGTGGGTTTTACTCCATAAAAAGGGAAATCGATGATTTAGATGTATTCATATAAGATTAATATGGTGCATTTTAAATTGCTTGGGAGTGAAAAATATAGACATGAGTTTCATAATAATAAAGCTTATAGATATGAAATGTTTAAAAGTTAAGCTTATATAATTAATTATGATTTCTAAGGCTTTGAGATTAGAATTGTCTTGTGATTGAGGGATGTAACAAGAACTAGGACTATTAACGCTTTCAAAGTAAAGCATTAAACATGAATTGTTGATATTTAGATAGTGTTTTTGTGGATGGGATTTATCTGCATGATTCCCTATGCAAGCATAAATTTGAATGATTTTCTCACATAGAATGATTCAAAGTTGAAAGGATTGCTTATCTAAAACGAATCCAAGTCTAACGACTACGAGACTTGATGAGGATTGAGGTGATTTCCCGACACCTTCATATGAGAAGGATATGAGGTGAACTACCATATTTGTAAGTAAGAAAAAAACGCCTAATCTTCCCAACAGGTGAATTTCTTGGTGTTTATGACATTTAAGAATTTAAATAAGATGAGTTGATTTCGCATGTCATGTGATGATTGATGTGCGGTGAGTACTTCAATCCCATGATTTCAAGTAACAAAGAAATAAGTGAATACCAATTAGCCTTGAAATGAAGGACATGCAGAGGAATGCCCATGATCCCTTAATGAATGATGTGGAGCCCAATACCCGTATCATATATCAAATGATGTGGAGTTGAATACCCATGTCATACAAAATTAGCGTGGAGGTAAATACCTATGATCCCATAAAATGTACATGAAGGCGAATACATATAATCCCATAAAATGTACATGGAGGCGAATACTCATGACTATACAAGTAGGACAAAAGGTGAATAACCATTAGTACTTTTAATGGGCATAGAGGTGAATTCCTATGTCTTTAAAAGTAAAGCAAGAATACGGTGAGATGTTATGAAGAATGAATTGTTTGGATTGTTGTTTGAGT
This sequence comes from Solanum lycopersicum, assembly GCF_036512215.1. Lineage (NCBI taxonomy): Eukaryota > Viridiplantae > Streptophyta > Magnoliopsida > Solanales > Solanaceae > Solanum > Solanum lycopersicum. The sequence goes on along the minus strand of NC_090806.1, from coordinate 18,760,294 downwards.
GTCCTTCTATGATATGTATGACTAGAAGTAATGACACAAGTCTTGATTAAGGATAAGTTAAGGTAACTTCAAGATGTCTTCCTCTTATATTATGATGATTTAAATGCACTGATTATGTTTATGACTTATGTTTTTATCTCGTATGCTTATGGGTTAGGTCATAGGTGGAATAATACATTTTTATACTAATGCATACTCTTTCGTACATTTAATATCAAAATGTAAGGTCTGGACATATCCACTTCCATTCATGTGGCTACGATCATAGTAGAATAAAATTTGAAGACTTATAAGTCCCCATATAATTCGAGGATTTGACTCCTATTTCCTCAATCATTCATTTTATGTTTTGAACTATTTTATGGGTTTTGTCCCAAGAATATTCATCTTTTAGATGTTTTACACAAAAGTGTAATAGACTTTTGCTTGGTTTTATAAAGGATTTGATATTGTTGAAAACGTTTTAAATGTGCTCTAAATTCTATAAACATCTGTTATGAAATCTAAGTGGCTTATATGTGGTCCCTACATGTCTTGTACACCATGTTAAATCTATGGTGTACCCCTGGATCGTGACATTATAGCCCAGATGATCAGGGAAAAAATGACTTTCAGTTGCCTTTATGGGACTTTTTCTTTCAAGTGAATGCCCTTGTGTTATACAACACATCAGCCACTTCCTAACAATACATGATATAAATATTTGTTGATATGGTATATGAATCTATGTAAGTCTTCATGTATGACTTCTCGGTTTTTGGGGATTCATTTTAAGAGTTATGGAAGCACTTAGATTAGTTACTTTAAAGATGTGTTAATTTGAACTTGGTTCGTAATTTTGAGAAATATCATTTTATGGTTATGGAAGGAATCGTGATTTGAAACAAAACATTTTGAGAAAGTATAAAACTAGATTAGGAAAAAATTCCAAGTGACTGATAAAAAACCTCCCAAATATCAGTGAAGGAAGTGAGCAGTTTCACTGGCCACGTTAGATTCTACCGGCAATTCATTAATGACTCAAAAGTGGCTATTCAAGTGAAACACGATGTACAGAACCCTAAGAGGCCTTATATAAGCCATTTAACATGCATAAACAAGATGTAGAAACTTAAGAGATTGAAGAAGATAATTCATATCATGAAGAGTTTTATAAAGATAAAGCGGAAGACTATGTAGTCTCAAAAGCCATATATTACATCAAGATTGATTAGGATGTAAGACTTACATCACAACAATACTGAAAAGTAATGACAATACGAAATAGAGGTTTGTCCTTGAAACATGAGGAATTACCAATCCTCAATATCTATTATGTAATCCCTAATCACTAAAACGGGAAACTAAAATGTCGGATCCTATATTTGGGAAATAATGTAGGCAAGAGTATGTGTTAGTAAAAAAAATGTACAGAGTACGATATCAATGCATAGAGTTATGAAACATTCTAAATATGACCTTTTCATGACATGCAAATACCAAGTTAAAACCATAAGATAAGAGGTTAGAAAACATCATGAGTTTCAGAAGTAGACCTAACTGAAATAGATATTATGTAAGCTATAACATGGAATCCGCTGTGTGCCACTCACTGAAAAAGGGTGTCTTCACTTTCCAAGGCAAGAACCATAAGTTGTAGATTATGTGGATCCACTAGCTAATGTCTATCTATGAAAATCATCTGCTATCTAATATAATCATCCTTTTGTGGAACATAAGTATGGGATAAAGATATCTCTACTAAATACGCCACCTCAAGCTATGGGAGAGATTCCATTTCAAAATCCTGCTGGTCCTAAGCATAAAATTCATGGGATAGCTATAATTCATAACTTTTCTTATGATTCATTGAAGGCACATGAAGTTGCCAATCAAAGATAGGTTTCATTATAATAACTTCTAAAACTTAACTCAAACTTTTTTGGGAAAATTGTTTAACTACAATAATCCTTATGCGATAAGACAATTTCACATTGGTGTACGGGGTAGTATGTGAAAAATCTTTTCACAAAAACAACAATGACAAAATTTATGCTTTACCATGAAACAACTTAAATCATTTTCATCAACTTCATAAAGATCATACGTATATTCATAAACTCCTCTTACATAGTTCAAAACCCACATTTATATCTTCATATATTAGAAAACATTTTAAAGCATGGGTTCATGGTGATTCATGATAATACATAGAATTATCATAATTCATGCATAATGGTTTATAAAAAATAAATGGATTAACATTTAAAGAAACCCATGAAATGGAAGAAAACCTTAACATAGATTGGAGATTGTAATTTATAAAATGGAGAATTTATGATCACTATGGAGGAAAGAACTCAATAGGTGAATAGTATCATACCTTGGAGTTCAAAGCACTTAAACAATTGGTAAATTGGATACTTGATCCTTAAAACCTAACTAGACTCCTTATTCTTCCATGGAGAGAGAAATATTCGTGGATTATTTGATATTTTTTTGAGAATTTGGGAGAAACAATTGAATTGGGTTATGTTGGGGGTAAAATTCCTTATATAGGGTCTTGGGTAGTAGGTAACATAACGCAGTATTAAGTCAGAACAATTAGGAAAAGACTCAAAATCCTCTAAAATAAAAGTTGACGAAGTTACTTCAAGGAGGTCTAAATGGCACGTCTAAGACCACCACGACGCGTCTGACGGGTCGTGAAGAAACTTTGGCTAACAGGGCTTTACTTTTTTTGGGCATAACGTTTTATTCCAAGCTTGGATTAGGACAACTTTATGGCATTGAAGAGAGTACATGGATATCTTTAATATGATAATTCATGGGTGGCTAATTGACATTGTTCTTAAAGATATGAACTTTAGCAGTCGAACCTAAACTCTAAGTGTGATAAACCCCCTTCACGGACCATTTCACGGTCTCTGTGGGGCTTCATGGGACGTTTAGAGTCTTTGGTCCTTGTAGTGATAAGTGGAAAATCTCCTTTTGAAGGGAACATTTAATACTTGGAGAGTCTTTGAAACTCACGATGGACCGTCTAGGCATTCGGGGGAGGTACATCAGACTGGGGCGATTTGTGGAACATAACATAAGTACCCAAACAAATTGTGGTCTACTACATTGCATGTCTAGGGCTCTATGCATGGTTTCATGGTCCACTTTTAGATTCTTGACATTATTGCTTGACCATTTCTTAGACTTTATCTAATTAGAGGTGTTACAATATCCATCATTTGGAAAATTTGTCCTCGAATGAGATTCAAAACATCATAAAGAAGGTAGGAACTACACCTAGAAGCCAATCATGAATGAAATCATATAAATGTTCATATCCCAGGAGGAAACCTCAAATCAAAGCTAAAGCATGTTCATAACATCATTTCATATGGTCGATATGGAACTTATACTCAATGGATATAAAAATTAAGAAATCAATCAAACTAAAAAAAATTCGCAAAAATCAAGTTTTTCAAGAACATGCGAAAAAGATGAATCATGGGAATATCTAAGACACATGACACTAGAATAGTAAATCATAGGAAGTAAATACCTCAAGCTAGAGTAGGAATTGAGGGAAATATACGAGAATAGCGGGAAATCATATCAGCCTCACTTATAATTAGAACGCTCAACTATCTAATTCCTCAAATAAACCTTCACCGAAGTAATTTGTTTATTCCTAAAATTTCAAACTTTTCGGTCAAAGATCACAACTGAAACTTGTTCATAAGAAAGGCTATCCTTTATGCCGAGAATATCCAATGACACAATCGATTCCAAATTACCAACACATTCTTCAATAAAGAGACATGGATAACCAAATGTGTCGATTCCAAGTCATTAGGCAATTCAAGTTCATAAGGAACCTTACCACAACATGCCTCAAAAACAGATATGGGCTCACATATGGGGACTAAGCTATCCTGTCTTTGAAAATCATATTACACCCTTCATGGGTGAATTTCAAATTACACGCAATCATTCACATCAAACTTAAGATATCTTTTTATAACATCAATAAAGGAATTTTGTCGACTTTAAGCCATTTTTAACCTTTCTTTAATAAGCAAAACATTTTCCACAGCCTCATCTACCAAATAAATACCTTGCTTGACTTCCTTACATTAAAAAAAAGATTCTGAACTATTTTGAACCACTAAACCACATCTTGTAGAGTCTACAAATAGAACACCTATCCGGGCCAATCAATGAACATCTAAAGCCAACTACTTCTTACTATCCTCTACATGAGCAATACTACCTATTAAAAATCGACTAAGAGCATCCACCACAACATTTTATTTATCGGGGTGACTAAGAACAATCATATCATATTCCTTTAGTAACTACAACCACCTTTTTTGGAGAAGATTTAAATCTTTTTGACCAAACACATATTGAGAAATTTTTGGTCGGTAAATACATCGACATGAACACAATAAGTAGTCGCCTTAAAATTTTCACACAAACACAACCACCACTTGTTCTAATTCATGTGTAGGATAGTTCTTTTTGTGCACCTCAAACTGCCTTAAGGCATGGGCAATGACTTTTCCATTTTTCATAAGGTTGCATCCTAACCCAATTCTTAAGCGTAAGAATAAACAAACCATTGGCTCCTTTAGCTAAAGTCAACACTAGACCAGAATTAAGTCTTTTTTTCAGTTATTGAAATTCTTTTTCCAAGCTTTAGACCATAAGAATTATGCTTTTATTTTGGTAAATTCCATCAATGGAGAGGTAATCGATGAAAATTCCTCAACAAACTTTTTATAATAACCGGCTAAACCCTAGAAATTTCTAATATTTGAATGCGATAGAGGTGTAGCACGACTTTTTACCACATTAGTCTTCTTTGGATCTACCTCAATATTCTTTTCATAAACAATGTGACAAATAAAAACCATTGTATGCTTATCTTCACTCCTTGAATATATCAATGTATCATCAATGAACATAATCAAAAAAATCTCAACATATTTCGTAAATACCCTACTCATCAAATCCATAAAAGTCATTAGAGAATTAGTCAAGCCAAAGGATATCACCAAAAACACATAAAGATTCAACAAAGATTGAAAAGTATTTGTTGCATTATTTTCTTTATTCACCCTTAATTGGGGAAAACTTGATCAGAGATTAATCTTAGAATAGTAACATGTTCCTTGTAGTTAGTCAAATAATCATCTATCCCTTGGCGGAGGATACTTATTATTAATAGTAACCTTGTTCAACTGACGGTAAACCATACACATACCAAGCAACCAATCTTTCTTTCGAACAAACACAACCGAAAAATTCTTATCAAATACTCTGTCAGATAAAAGCATTATCTAACAAATTTAAAATTGCTCTTTAAGTTTGTTATTTCTTCTATATCTGTTTAGTAAGGTGGAATAGAGATAGGTTGTGTATCGACAAGAAGGTCAATAATAATGTATATTTCCCTTTTGGAGAAATATTGGATATATAATCTAGAAAAACTTTAAGAATCCCATAGACAATGAGAATCGACTCAAAAGTACGGGCTGTATAGCCCATATCCCTCAACCTAACTTGATTGTATATGCAACCCTTGGAAATCATCTTTCTACAATTAAGACAAGAAATAGAGCAATCATTCAACATAAAATTTCTTCCTTCCCACTCTAGAATAGGCTCATTTTCAAATTGAAACTTCACTTCTCGGGTTCTGTAATCAATAAAACCATAACAATAAGGAAACCAATACATACCAAGAAATAAATCAACATCTAGAAGATAAATTTCTATAATATCAACATGAGTAACTCTATGGGATAAAGAAACATGAAAATTTCTATAGACTCTCTTAGCAATAATAGTTTCACATATAGGAATAGAGATAGAAAACTGGTCTAACAAAATATCAGGAAGAATATCAAACCTTATATCGACATGTGGAATCAAAAAAGATATGGTATATCTAGGGTCAATCATAGCATAAACATCAAGATGAAAGATTTGAAACATATCATAAACTAAATCAGGAGAACCCTCTTGCTCTTTGCAATTCTGGAGTGCATGAAATCTATTTTTGTTTTGAGAACTTAAACCTACCACTTCAAAGAGTTTTCCTACCTTCTCTTCCCTAAGTTATAAGTGTTTGATAATCTCTTATCTTATGAACACTCCAACCACAAGTATAACAACCATATGTAGCAGCTAAGAATTTACCCGTATGCTTGCTTCCGCTTTTAGCACAAATAGACAATAAAGATATACTACCATTTTCTCTTTGAGGTTTAGTATAAGACACCTATATATGTTTAATCTAGAATGACAACGTCCATTGGACCTTGAATATGAAAAGTAACCACTACCAGCCCTTGCTTTCTTTGAATCCAATGATTTTTTTCGTAAGTTTCTCTTCTTCTATTTGTTTAGCATGTACTATTAGACAAGAAATGTATCATTGATAAGCATAGAGGTACGACATTCCTTGACTACTATCTAATAAAAATCCATTGACTTGAACACCATATAGATCTTTTTGTGAAGCTTAAGTTTCCTTGAGGCATCGGCAATAACTTTCCCATTTGTTATTAGAATACATTCTAACCCAATTCATAAAGCATCAAAATAATAAACAAACCATCGGTTCCTTCTGGTAAAGTAAAAATTAGAGCATAGGTAAGTATGTCTTTTGAATTCTTGATAACTCCTTTTACAATCTTCAGATCATTAGAATTAGGCATTCATTTGGGTAAATTCCATCAATGGAGGTGTATCGATGAAAAACCTTCCACAAACCTTTTATAATAAATGCCTAAACCCAAGAATATCAACTATATATGAAGGGTATATAGGTGTAGCACACCTCTTTACAACATTTGTGTTCTTAGGATCTACCACAATATTCTTTTCATAAACAATGTGACCAATAAAAAACCACAGACTTTAACCAAAACTCGCATTTATTAAACTTTCAAACAGTTGTTGGACCTTGATGAATTTCACTAAAATCCTCAAATAATATGTATGCTCATCCATATTCACTCCTTAAATATTTCAATATATTATAAATGAACAGAAAGACAAAAAATGTGAAGGTATTTCCCAAACTCCCTAGTTATCAAATCCATAAAATTTGTTGGAGCATTAGTCAAGCCAAAAGGCGTCATCAAAAACTCATAAAAACCATACAAATAATAAAAAGTATCTTTTATAATATCATCCTCCTTTACCCTTAATTGGTTAAAACCCGATCAAATGTTAATCCTAGAGAAGTAACATGCTCCTTGTAGTTGGTCAAATCAATAATCTATCTTTGGGAGAGAATATTTATTATTAATGGTAACCTTGTTCAACTTGTAAAACCCCAAAAACGACTTAGGTGAACTAGAGACTTACATGTTGGTCTTGATTGTCTAAGGTCATAAATAGGTCTAATACATGGTATCGAGGTAGTAGCTAAAGAATTAGGTGCATTGGAAGTCAAAAGTCAAGGGACGACCAAGACTTTCAACGACTAAGTCACCTAGGTGTCTCATATATGGTTCTATGTGTTTCTGTGTCATTCATGAGATTTTAAGGTCCTTAAATGATTTATTATAGTATGTATAGGTAGTGTGTCGAGTTCCATGGAGTTTGGAGGTCAAACGCCAGGAACGTCCATAACGTTCGAAAGATGTACCTTGAAATGACCTTGTGTGTCTAGGAATGTTTCGTCAATTTTAATTTGTTTGTTTTTGGTGAAATTCATGTGACAGGTGATAAACTCATAGAAAATTATTTTTGGGTTGGAAAATTCTGGGAAATCATCCCCAAGAACCAACAAACGTTCCTTGATGAAGGACCCTTGTAGGTGGACAAAACTGCCCAAAGGCAGTCCACCTACGGAGGGCAATCGACGGCCTGTGGCCTGGTCGACCCCCGTTGGTGGTCATCGTTGTTGCAGCCTTATCATAGGAATACAAGCCTCCATTTTCCAGGAGCTTACCCAATTGACGGTGGACATCACTATCCGTAAGTGGACTGACGCCCCGTCGATGGGTCAGTCGTCGTCAGCCCATGCCTACGTGCACTATTAAGTTAAGGAGTAATATCGTAATTACACCCCACTTCAAATATAAGAGTATTTAGGTTTATTAAGGGTCTTTTGAGTATTTTAACCAATTATATAAGTGTTTAACACTTAGAATATTTCATTCTTTCAAATAAAACCCCCAAAATCCCTTAAGAACTCCTAAAGACACCATTGAAGTCCAAAATCAAGGAAGAGCTTGGTATGACGTTTTGAGTTGAAAATCTTCATCAAAGTGAAGAATTATCATCATTTAGCTATGGATTTGAATCCTTTAAACTCGTTTCATCAATGAGCCACAATTCTCAATATGTTTTCTAAAGTTTTCAAAGTTGAATTGTCCAATTTCATGATTCTACCATGGGTTCTTGCATTAATGAGTTCTAAATATTGAATAATGATTTAACTGATTTTGTATTGATTTTTTAACCTAAATTACCTATTAACCCATGAATTTGGATGAACCCTAGATTTTACTAAATTGTGGGTTACTTGATACTAATCTAATGTTGATGAATTCTTATGTAGTTTTATGTGGGATATTAATTAATATAATAATTGTAGAATATGGATATATAGGTTGAATTAGATTGATGAATTTAGATTTATTTGACCTAGTTAATTGTTTATTATTGTTTTTAGGTTTAATTGTTCGTTATAGCCCAAGGTATGGGTATTGTGTTACCGAATTGAGTAAGTTGACTTTGGATTGAGGTGCTGATGAAGTGTGAGTATTCTGCCCTATTTTATCTAAATTTATGTTATTTATACTTTGATTTTATTGTTATTGGTATGGTCCGCTTATGGTAGTTCTGTTATGTGTTTTACTTGCAATTGACGTGACTTTATCAGCGTTACTTTATGCAATATGATGATCTTGGCCTTATTGAAAACTACTTGAATTAATATGACTATTTTTATAGTTTGATTATGTGAAGCATGACAATATCTATTTACATGTATAGTTATATGTGTACTCTTCTATTCATGTTGTCTTAGTTGACCAAGTTAGACTATGTCTTGGACATTATGTTTGTAATGTTAGGGTTGAGTATTTATTATTCCTAATTGAATATATGAGTCTATCTTTAATAAATTGATGATGTGATGATAGTATATAGGATTACTTGAAGATGTAAGGGTTGTTCCTATGTGATTCTAGAATGACCTGCTTTATGAGTTAAAGGTGAAGTATGTGGTGTCTTATCTTGGTTTACTTATGTCCCTTGCTTGATGTATATATGATTATGAATATGTTATGTCTTGATTTAGGGTGTTATAAATCTTAGTCTTGAATATTTGAATGACATGTGACCTTAATGAACTTAAGAGACTCTTTTATGTGAAAACCTTGACTTAGTGGTAAGGTCAAGATTGTTGAAGTTGTCAACTGTATTGATATCCTTCATAGTAAAGGAATGATAAACATAAGGTTAATTGTCTGGAATAGAATTATATTAATCCTTAGGAAAGTCATCATGAGCTTCTTGTCTCCATTGTCAGGTAGCCCTAGTGGACCTTCTTTCGTAGGGTAAATGTGATTGGGTTATGAACTTTTTATGGAACCCTTTTATGTGAACCTATTGTATGAATTACTCTATGAGAATGAAGGCTAGCACCGAGCGAGTATGGTAAGGGGAAGTAGTTCTAGTGAAAGAAATGAGACAAGATTACAAAGTATGTCCTTCATATTCCTTAACCATGTTCCTAAATGGGTTGTGTCTAAGTTCTACCCTTAGCAAGTAGAACAACTGCATCGGAGTAGGATAGAACTCCGGATGTCATGCCTTCCTATCATGGTCTATGTCGGTTATTGCCTATAATAATCATATGGAATACCTATTAGCATTAGACAAGTTTATGATATTTAGGTGGCGTTATGGGATGCTATCTAGACATTGCACAATAGACTTTGAAAATGTTACTTGGAGTTCCTAGGTATTATCCAAGACCATTACATGAAATTCATTTATGTTATGTGTGAGTCCTAATCAACTAATGAACTAATGAATTACGTTAAGAAGTATGTAAATGCATAAATACCTATTCTAAAGTGACTTAAGGATTTCTTAGCTAAAATTTGAAGAGGGCATAAAAGATGATCTCTTCATGTCTTATCTTTGGAAGTCTTGAGGATGACTATAGATAGGGAAGATATTTGGTGGTATGTATATGATCTAAGCCTTAGGTAGTCTTAAGGATTATTTATAAGATTTTGAAGAGCTCAATATGGACGTTATCTTCTTGATTTACTTAAGTAGGTCTTTTGATAGCATTTTTAAGGAGAATGTCATATCATCTATGTGTTAATGTGATCAGTGAGAATGATTCTATTCTAGGAAGTCTATAGTATCTCTTAAGTGTGTATGTAAGGGATTGTATGGGAGGTCGCTTCAGAACTCACTCAAGTGAGACTTAGAGTTACCTTTGGTAGAAGAATCTTACCTTAATATTTATGATAATTTGTAAGTGTGTATGTGACTCATAATAAGTAATCCTAAGGGTCATTTAGGCACATCTAGAAAGGGTGTATGGCCGATATCTCTTTGTGTTACTTAAGTGAACCATTGGATATCTTTGAGTGGGATAATTACATTATAAAGAGCGTGTATAGTGAAGGTTCGCAATTTCACTTTACAATGAAGAAATTTATCGTAACAGTGCGTTCAGGTCAATGTAAAGTGGCTTCAAAAATTATGATTTTATTTTGAATGTTATCTTATGTGTTTCGAACTTGTTAGATATTGTTCATATGATTATAATATAATTTCTATAACAAAATATGCATAGTTTCAATAAATGCCCATTTTCATAATTTTTATGCATAGGCAATACTTAAAACATGTGGTTGTACTAACTCCATGTTTTTATCTATCTTTATAGTTCTTGTTAACTGAAGAGATTTTGGGAAGTGAAGACTTGGACCTTAGCATCATTCAACAGAAGTTGAAGTGTGTCCTCATTTAACTATAGGGCATATATGTTTTTTATGTTTTCTATTCAAAGTATAGTAATAGACTAAGTATTTCTATAAGCATATTTTGTAGTATGGGCCCTGTTCCAAGTATTCTTGTGTCTTTAGATGATAAGATTGAAACTTAGTATTTCCTATTGCTTTATATGAAACAGATTTTTAAACACTATATTATGTTTTATGAAAAGATTTAATTTCACACTATTTTTCACTATGTTTATGTAATGGATGCTATGAAAGGGATTGTATAAGACCTTCGAGAGGTCAGGTACGCCGGTTACTATTCGAGATTGTACCCTAGCTTCTAGGGTGTGCCTTTTGAATGTGAAAAGCTTGGTATCAAAGCATAGGTTGTGAAAATAGTATTAGGAATCAAAATGTCTCATAAAGTCACGTCTAGTAGAGTCTTGACCATCGGTGTAAGTCGTGACGCATCTATGGGCAAGAGGCTATAGGACTATAGAGTTTCTTCTTTTCTACTCTTATGTCATGCGGTAGAGTAAATATTATGATTATCCTTCTTAATATGTTTCCTTGTTAATCTAGGAGATGAATACTAGAAGGATGGCCGCTAGAATATTGGAAAAAGAGAGCATGAATGAGGAGATACCTTTTCAAGTTGAGCAAGTTCCTAAAGATGGGTAAGGTGTCCAAAGTGCTCAATTGCCTTCCCAAGGTGATCATATTCCTAATGTGGAAGGAGGCAATGAGGTTTCGGTGGTTCCCCTCGAATTAACTAATCAAGATATTAGAGAGGCTTTGATGGCTTTAGCATAAGCTAAGACTACTCAAATTAATTTGAGTATGATTACTCGAACAAATGTGGTGGAGAGCACTATGAATTCTAGGTTGAGAGATTCTTGTCTCTAAAGTGGGGAGGATCCACAAGAGTTTCTTTATGCAGTGTATAAGGTCTTGAGTGCTATGGGGGTTTCACCTCAGGTGAAGGAGGAGTTGTCTTCGTACCAATTAAGGGATGTTTCTAAAATATGGTACACTCAATGGAAGGACAATAGGAAAGAAGAATCAGGTCCTATTGAGTGGAAAGAATTTAAGGAAGATTTTCTTGGTAAGTACTTTCCCTGAGAGAGGAGAGAAGTTAAGGTAGAGGACTTTACCAATCTCAAGCAAAGAAATATGAATGTTGAGGAGTACTCCTTGAAATTCTCAACTTTATCTAGGTATTACCCTTCTCTTGTGTATAATCCAAGAGATGAAATGAGTCATTTTGTAATGGGAGTAGACGACTTGGTGACTGAGTAATGTCGTACCGCTATGTTGCATGATGATATGACCCTAGCTAGACTCATGGTCTATGCACAATTGGTGAAAGAGTCTAAACTTAAGAGGATGGCTAGAAGCTTGAACAGGAGTGGTGCTAATGATCAAGCGCAAACTAGGTTTAAGAAGAGGGCTGAAAATCAAGAAGAACCTAAGAGTGCTAGGGTGAAATTTCAGAGAGGAGGTGATTTCAAAAGGTCAAACCTACTTGTTCCAAATGCAGCAAGAAATATTATGGTGAGTGCCTATTAAGTAACGGGAGTTGCTTTGGTTCTGGTAAGAAAGGACACAAGGTGATAGATTGTCCAAAGGATGATGCTCCGACAAAGAGGTGTTTCGATGCACTCCGGTATAGAAAGGAGAAGTCGGATGGGAGTGATGATGATGTTTGTAAGTTCTCTTTATCTTGTTGAAATATGAATTGTTTCTAAGTGTGGGAGTATGGTTAGTATATAGGATAGAATGGTATTGAAGTATATTGCATGTGCATGGAGTTTAGGAGTTTTGTTGAAATTAATTTTCATTACCTTCTTGCATTGTGTATTTTATGAAGCCATGATTATGTTTTAAGATGTGTTATTATGTTGTTACCTTTCATAGTAGCATGTTTATATCATGAAATTCCTAAAAGTTGCATTTTTTAAAAGATTGCTAAAAATGAATGTATGCTTGAGACTACTCACAGTAAAAATTTTGGAAAAATATACTATTTGATTCTTATGTCTAAAATTGTTGTAATATTGTTAGAATTGATGTATATAGTCATGATATTGATTATAAAATGAGTTTTTTTGTTATTTGGAAGGAAGTTTGTGAATTTTGTAGCATGATGAGTAATAGAGTTGTCTTCTAGTTCTTGTTGTGTTGTAAATATCTTGACTATGTGAAATTGATATTTTATTCTTTTCAATGTGTAGTATGGTTTAATTATTAGCTTCTAGATGAATATTTATTCTTTGAAGTGTTCGGAGAGTGGCAAGTGTCATTCGAGGACGAATGTTGTCCAAGTGGGAGAGATTATAAGACCTAATAACTGACAGATCCTAAAAAAATTTTATTTATGGTCTAAGGTCATAAATAGGTCTAATATATGGTATCGAGGCAATAGCAAAGAATTAGGTGCATTGGAAGTCAAACGTCAAGGGACGACCAAGACGTTTGACAACTAAGTCACCTAGGTGCCTCATATGGTGTTCTATGTGTTTATGTGTGATTCATGAGGTCTCAAGGTCCTTAAATGAGGTACTATATCATTAATATGCAGTGTGTCTAGTTTCGTGGAGTTTGGAGGTCAAACGTCCATGACATTTGAAAGATGTACCTTGAAATTACCTTGTGTGTCTAGGCATGATTCGTCGAGTTTTTGTGTTAGTTTCGGGTGAAATTCAATTTATAGAATCCAAACTCATATAATATCATGTATGGGTTGGAAATATCCGGGAAAACATCCACTTGGACAAACCAAGGGTCGTTGAGTAAGGACCCATTTTGGTGGCCAAAAATACCCAAAGGCAGTACACCTAAGGAGGGCAATCGATGGCCAGTGTCCTGGTCGACGCTCCGTAGGTTGTGGGAGTCATTGTAGCCTTAGACTAGGAATACAAGCTTCCATTTTCAAGGCTCTGACCCAATCGATGGTGGACAGCACGGTCCGTAAGTTTACTTACGCCCCGTTGATGGGTCAGTTGTCTGTGAGCATGTGCTGCGTGCAACTCACTGTTAAGTTAAGGGGTGATGTTGTAATTTAACCCCACTTTCAAATAAGAGTATTGGCGGTTTATTAAGGATCTTTTAGATATTTTAAAAAATTATATAAGTTTTTAACACTTAGAATATTTCATTCTTTCAAAACCCCAAAAACATGGAATATTTCATTATTTCAAAACCCCAAAATCCCTTAAGAACTCCCAAAGACTCCATTGAAGTCAAAATTCAAGGAAGAGCTTGGTGTGACGTTTTGAGTGGAAGTTCTTCATTAAAGTGAAGAATTATCATCATTGAGGTATGGATTTTGATCCTTGAAACTCGTTTCATCAAGGAGCCCCAATTCTAAAGATGTTTTCTAAAGTTTTCAAAGTTGAATTTTCCAAATTCATGATTCTATCATGGATTCTTGTATTAATGATTTAAAAACATTGAATAATTATTTGATGTTGTATTGATTATTTTAACCTCAATTACCTATGAACCCAATGAATTTGAATGAACCCTAGATTTTGACTAAATTGTGGGTTACTTGATATTGATCTAATGTTGATGAATTCTTATGTACTTTTATATGGGCTATTCATTGATGTAATAATTGTAGTAAATTAATGTATAGGTTGAATTATAATGATTGATTTACATTAATTTGATCTATTTTATTGACTATTTTGTTTTTATGTTGAATTGTTGGTTATGGCCTTGGGTAAGGGTCTTGTGTTACCGAATTGAGTAAGTTGTCTTCCGATTGAGGTGTTGATGGTAAAGTGGTGGTATGATTCCCTATGTACTTTAATTTTATGTTATTTATACTTCGATTTTATTGTGATTGGTATGGTCCACTTATGGTGGCGGTGTTATGTGTTTTACTTGCAACAGATGTGGCCTTGTCGGTGTTGCTATATGCAATATGATGATCTTGTCCTTGTTGACAACAACTTGAATAAATATGACTATTTGTGTATTCTGATTATGTGACTCATGAAAATATCTATCTACATGTATATTCATATGTGTATTTTTCTATTCATGTTGTCTTAGGTGACCATGTTAGTCTATGCCTTTGACATTGTGTGTATAGTATTAGGGTTGAGTCTTGGTTATTACTACTTTACTATATGACTCTATATTAAATACATTGATGATGTTATGATAGTATATAGGAAGACTTTAAGATGTTAGGGTTGTTCCTATGTGATTCTAGAATGACTTGCATTATAAGTTAAAGGTGAAGTATTTGGTGTCTTGTCTTGGTTGACTTGTGTGCCTTGCTTGATGTATATATGATTATTAATATGTGATGTCTTGATTTAGGGCGTTATAACTCTTAGTCTTGAATGTATGAATAATATGTGACCTTAATGAACTGAAGAGTGTCTTATATGTGAAAACCTTGACTTAGTGGTAAGGTTAAAATTGTTTAAGTTCTAAATCATAATGGTATCCTTCAAAGTAAAGGAATGATAGACTTCAAGTTAACTGGATGCAACGGCATCATATTAATCCTTAGGAAATTCATCATGAGCTTCTTGTCGCCATTGTGAGGTAGCCCTAGTGGACCTTCTTTGGTAGGGTAAAGGTGATTGTGTTATGAACTCTTTATGGAACCCTTTTATGTAAACTTAATGTGTGAATTACTTTATGTCGAAGAAGGCTAGCACTGAGTGAGTATGGTAAGGGGAAGTAGTTCTAGTTAAAAAAGGGAGACTAGATTACAAAGTACGCCATTCACATTCCTTAACATATGCCTACATGGGATGTGCCTAAATTCTACCCTTGGCAAGTAGAAAAACTGCATCGGAGTAGGATAGAACTCCAAATTCCATGTCTTTCTATCATGGTATATGTCGGTTATTTCTTTATTCTCATCATACGGAATACCTATTAGCATTAGAGAAGTTTATGAGGTTTAGGTTGTGGTATGGCACACTATCTAGAATTGCACAATAGACTTTGAAGATGTTACTTGGAGTTCCTAGTTCTTGTCTAGGACCATTACTTGAAAGTCCGTTATGTGATTTATGAGTGCTAATGAACTAATGACTTATGTTAAGAAGTATGTAAATTAATAAGTACCTAATCTAAAGTGACTTAAGAATTCCTTAGCTAAAGTGTAAAGAGGGCATAAGAGATGATAAATCATGTCTTATCTTTGGAAGTCTTGAGGATGACTATTGTTAAGGATGGTGTCTGGTGTTCTGGACATGATCTAAGCCTTAGGTTGTCTTAAGGACTATTTATAAAATTTTGAAGAGCTCACTATGGACGTTATATTCTTGATTTACTTAAGTAGGTCTTTTGATAACCTTTGGAAGGAAAAATTTAATATCATCTATGTGTTGGTGTGATAAGTGATAATGATTCTATTCTAGGGAGTCTATAGGATCTCTTAAGTGTCTGTGTAAGGGAAGGTATTGGTGGTCGCTTCACAACTCTAATAAGTGAGAATGATTCTACTCTAGGGAGTCTATAAGATCTCTTAAGCGTCTGTGTAAGGGAATGTATTGGTGGTAACTTTACCACTCACTAAACTGAGACTTAGAGTCACCTTTGGTAGAAGAATCTTTACTTGATGTTTATGATGCTTCGTAAGTGTGTATGTGACTCATTATAAGTAATTCTAAG
Organism: Solanum lycopersicum; assembly: GCF_036512215.1. Lineage (NCBI taxonomy): Eukaryota > Viridiplantae > Streptophyta > Magnoliopsida > Solanales > Solanaceae > Solanum > Solanum lycopersicum. Next base: position 18,743,681 of record NC_090806.1, on the reverse strand, counting down.
GGAAGTTTAGGTACATTTAGAGAGGGTTTATGGTTGGTCTCTATTTGTGTTACTTAAGTGAATCTTAGGATAGCTTTGAGTGGGATCAATACATGATAAAGGGCGTCTATAGTGAAGGTTTGCAATTTAACTTTAAAGTGAAGAAATTTACAGTAACAGTGAGTTGAGGTCAATGTAAAATGGCTTCAAAAATTATGATTTTTTGTTGAATGTTATCTTATGTGTTTCTAAGTTGTTAAAAGTTGTTCTTATGATTATAATATAATTCATAAAAGTAAAGATGCATAGTTTCAATAAATATCCATTTTCATAATTTTTATGCACAAGCAATACATAGTACATGTGGTTGTACTAGCGCCATGCTTTTTTCTATCTATATAGTTCTTGGTAAGTGAAGACTTGGACCATAGCATCGTTCAAGAGAAGTTGAAGTCTGTCCTCATTTAACTCTAGGGCATATATGTCTTTTATGTTTTCCATTCAAAGTATTGTAATAGACTATGTTTTTCTATATTTGTATGTTATAGTATGGGTCGTGTTCAAAGTATTCTTGTGTCTTAAGATGATCAGATTGAAACTTAGTATTTCCTATTGCTTTATATGAAAGAGATTTGTAAAGACAATATTATGTTTTATAAAAAGATTTAATTTCACACTTCTTTTTCACTATGTTTATGTGATGGATGATATGAAAGGGCTTGTATAAGACCTCCGAAAGGTTGAGTACGCCGGTTACTATCCGATATTGTACACTAGATTTTAGGGTATGGCTTTGGAATGTGACACAACTAACGCCAATTGTCACGCTACAAGCTACCCCCGAGACGCAGACACGGGACCTAGGACCATAACTGATCCCAAGCTAACCCTTTTGGCATGATCATGAGTATACAAGAGATAATAAACTGGTGTTGATGCTAAATCATAATTAAAATAAAAATATGGGCAATACCCATATACTATAGCTGAGATATATAGAGACTAATGAGCTTAATAGAAAGAACATATTAACTCAATTCTAAGTTGAAACTACTATGTGGGAAAATAGCCTCTAACTTACTCGAAATTCAGGGACACGCACTAGCAAAGTCTAGCAAACCTTAAACTAAAGGACTAAAAATATTGCACTAAACTCAGGACTATTGTCCTTAAAGAATAAGGACTCGCCGCTGATTGTGCTGAACTAAAGATCACAAACCGATCTAGGCAAGATTTTGATACTTATAACTTGAACATACAACATGACAAGATGTAGACATGTAAGCATCAGTACTTTAAAGGTACTAAGATTGCAGGATAGATTAAAGTTGAAATAATGCATAACTGTACTAAGTGGTAAAGAAATGATATAATCTTTACATGATATATATTCTGAATGCTAAGATATATGAATACAGTGACCAATTTAAAACTTGTTGACACTAATTCATAGTATACTAATAAATGGTGTAGTCCGATGTATACGCCCCATCAAGAGGACCCAAAATACCCTGCCAGAGGTATAAATTCATGTTGGCATGATCAATAAACTGATGCACACAAAGGGGACTTCTGGCCTACTTGGTTAGTAGGTCTTGGACTATTTGGGTATGCTAAACCTTAGTCCAACTCGGTATTATGTTGCTCCAAATAAATTAAGTAGTTACCTGATAATGATTAACTTTCTGTAAATATTGGATAGATTAAATTGAAATTACGAGCCTAGATCACAACAATTAATCTGGTAATGATGCATTAATAACTAAGGTATGTATAACTGAATAACTGAAATATCTAACCTAGCATGTGTAATTAAAAAACTAAGAAAAGACATAGCTGAAATTCTTGCAATAAACATAGTAATATCATGGTAACCTGATTTAGAACAAGGTAATGAATAATTCATGTTGAAGTGCTATAATTCTAGAAACCTAGGTCTATTCATAATAACAGAATCAAGATACTGAATAAATTATAGGGACCCAATAGTCTTAAGGAACCTATTAGTGAAATTCCACATACCTGGTGATGAATTCCACAGAGAAATCCTCTAATTTTGGGGCTGGAATTTATTGAAACTTTCTGCATTCTTGAACTGGGGTTCTTGACCTTTTTCTCCTCTCTTGCTTTTTAATTTTCTAAGGTTTTATTAATGATGATAACATTGTAATGTTCTAGTATTACTTATACGCTTAAACTGACTAAAACCTCATGACTTAAAGTCTAAATGACGTAGCTTACGGGCCACACAAACAAGAAAAAGACCAAAAAACCCCTGACTTAAAAGTTGTCGAAATCACT